>NW_027115445.1:1760471-1768218 GCF_000696795.3 Halyomorpha halys | reverse complement strand
ATAAATAAATAAATAAACATTTACGTACACGTCATTTAATATTTTATTGTATTTACAACTTCCACACTAATTTATAATAATTTACAAATCTAAAATGTTTTGAGCTAAGAAGATATAGGACAATGAAAAAAAAAATTGACAAGAAAGGATATATACATTAATTTTTTCTTTTGTTTTTATTCGTACCCTTAATTAAAATAAAATTAGTACTTCATGCCTATAGCATATACTTTACTGAGTATTCTCCCTTTGCTTGCGTTGTTGCATAATAAGGTGTTGATATGAGTCCAACTAAGGTGGTATAGTCTAGCTACAGCCTAAGTTCACGCCATGTTTTTTTGGGTTTTTTTTTCATACCCTCCTGTAATGATGTTTGGTACGTACATATAGGAGGTATGCTATATGTATAGCTGGGTGTTAAGGATACCTTGGATTGCCTTTTGGCATTATAATGTTAGGAGAGGGGTCACGCCATGTTCTTATATATGATGAATTATACATGACATTGGTAATATAAGATTAAAGTGAAATGTAAACGATTCCGAAAATTGTAGAAAAGCTTCTTTGACTGATTTGGGTGAATTATTGTAATTTTATTCTCTTTAGAAGAGCTGTTATGGCATTCTTATATTTCCTAACGACCGTAAAAATAAGATTAATGGTAGTTTGTTATTTTTACTAAGAGGGAAGAGGTGGGGAATTAGGTGGCAAACGAGGTTTGCGAGGGAAGGAAGCTACAAGAGATGCAATTAGTATGCCAGGGAAACCGGTAGGTAAAGGAACAATGTGGAGTCCCGAGCCGTGCTGAAGGTAATTCTTAAACGGCTATTACCATTGTTCATAAAAAATAATTTTTTTATATATCCGCAATTTGTTTATAGGTGTAATATTAAGAAATAAGAGATACAGTTTTAATACAGAACAATCTCCTGAAAATTGGTAATATTTATTTATCCCCTCTCACACCACTAATGCTGTTGTAAAAATGTAAGTTACTAATCACATTTATGTTTAACAGTTTTTTCAAAGCTTGGAAAAATCATCAAGTGATATAAATTCCTTTCATATTTTACTACTCAAAAAAATATATAAAAATCTAAAAACATTTATTTCACAAATGACGATGCCCTACTGGTGTTTCTACGGTAACAATAATAACAGTGCACAGTGCAATCATTGGAGAGAAAACTTATTGCACGAAACTTATTTTATTCCCTAGCTTCAAATTGAGCCAAACTTCAACAGAAATTCGAATTATGGAAAGGGCTAATTTTAATAATGGTTTTATATTGCGAAAAATGGCATGTTTTGGGGTTACTGCAGGAATTTTAGGTATTTTCTGCATGACTGTTCATTTTTGGAGTTTTAGTTTAATTGATTTAACTACGAACTTGTAGTTTAAATCTACAAAGTTATCTGTGCTTCTTGTAAAAATAAAAAGAATAATAATTTCACGAAACTGGAAAGAAAATATTTCTGATGATAGCCCATTTATCTCCTACCTCGACCATTAGTTTGGCTCACTTATTACTGCGATCAGTTAGGTGCAGACAAACTGAAATCCCTCCACTAGTAACAACAGTGTAGAGAAATCTGAAGTTGATGCCGACTGCAATACAATAATATTTTATAAGCGTGAATTATATCTATAAAAAATAAATAAAAATTTTGCACTATCGGGATCGCAAATTGAAGTTTAATATTTACTAAAAACATATAAAAGGCAGAAAATGTAAATTACGTTTGAATATGTTGGTATTATTAAATATTTTGTTTCATATTTAATTAAATTGAAAAAAAATATTTTTAAAATTGGAATATTAAAATTTTGAACAATAAAGAATTCCACAGTTCACAAACATCAAATCAAGTGTTAGCAATTTAATGATGAAATTTAATATTTTAATACTAAATCCTTTCTACAGTTCGCTACCATTTAGATCTTCAATTATAACCAATATTTTATTTTATTATATCAAAAGTAGTTTAGTTTTTTATGTGTGTTTGTACAGATGTAGTGGATATGTAGCGGGTTTACTTTGATTAATTTCTTCATTTTCTACACAATTATACAGATTTTGGGGTTTTAATGTTTTGTACATTTCAGTAATCACTATTTCACAAATAATGAATAATGTGATAGTTTAAAATGAAATAATTATAAATGAAAATCTATAATGCAACAACCCATGAGGGATCAGAGGGCATAGTAGTTTAACCGCCAGATTTTTCCTGAATTAGGGTAACCGACTTTATGAAGCTGGATGGGCGTGGCTCACGTCTACAGTAACAGAGTAAATAACTATCTTAGCCAGATTCAAAACCGGGTACTTAGAGTTACTAGAAAAGTGCTTTACTAGCTGAGCCACTCTGCTCCCTAAATATTTATAGATAGTAAAGAATAAAATACAAACTATAAAAAAGTAAAAGAAGCATTATAATTTTATTAATGAAATATGTCGTTTATACTTTTTTTTTTTCTAATTCGTAAAGAAATTATTATAGATAATCTTATATCGATGATTGAACTTTAGTAGAGTGGTTCAGGAATACAGCCATTAAGACCGGGACAGATATTATGAGAAATAGTTTCCTAAGTCAGGACAGCTCCGCCTGCTTTTGACAGCTCTTCTATTCACTATCTTGTCTCTACAAGTCCAATTTCTGTCTCCCCTCTTCGCATTATCACAAAACGTTTAAAGATGAAATGTTTTTAAATTGGAAAGAAACATTTGATATAAATTTTACAACAGTTAATGTTAATTTAATATAACTTGTAAGTTCATTAAATATTATAGAAAAATTAATGCAGTGTAAGCCCTTAAAAATTAATATAAAATGGTATATATATGTAGGGAATGTTATTAAATTTTATATTAAATAATATCAATATAAAATGTTTCCCAAAACAAAATATATTAACTAAATAAAACCTTTTTAAAAAATAAAATAATTCTGCGAAATCAAATAACTTGTTAAAATTTATCATTTAATTATAATTTATTTATCATATTAATTCTAATTAAAAGTTAGAAAATAGCTCTTAGGATTGCAACTTCTTTGTATTACCTGATCTCTAGGGAGGAAGTAATTGTGGCTACTAAAAAAACACAGTATGTAAATAAAACTCAGTTTTGAAATCGAACAGTCACGGTAGCAGGAAACCTCAGTGCGTTCAATACCTGATGAGGAAATCTATGTTTCGATGCTAAGGATACCCTGGATGCTTGCAGTGCTGAAAAAAAATTTCGCGTACCCTTCATTAAAATAAAAATTAGTACCTCATGCATATATAATACAAGAAATATATTATATATAATTTACTGTGTCTTCTCCCTTTAATTTCCTTGTTGCATTATAAGGTGTTGAAATGAGTCCAGCTAAGGTGGTATAGTCTAGTTATAGCCAATGGCTACGCCCTGAATTTAATGGAGCGTGAAGTAACCGTTCCGCTGGCAACCAAATAATATGTACTAAATAATATTACCAAATAATATACACTAAATACAGTAAGAAATAAAAATAATTAATTGCAAATATATTAAACGTGAATAGCTACGCACAAAAGTTTTCGGGCTAAAAAATATTATTATTAATAGTTTTTTACCAATAACATTGAATAATATATTAAAAATATATTATAACTGGATTCAGAAAAAATATATCTACAATATATATATGTATATCGACCCGTTTAGAACTAATCAAGAAAATTATTAGCATACTAACTCACATTCAAACGCTAAAATAAAGAGTTTATAGTTATTAGTATTCGTATGATCATGCCTAGTCCTGAATTCTTACATATTATATTATTACCCACTACCATTGGATTATTCCTTGAATAACAATACTTTTACTATTTAATTTTTAATATAATTAAATATACCAAACAAAATTTAACTTCGTCATTACGATACTGATGTTGTAAATAGAGTACTCAAAAATTACTCACACACTTAATGGGAGGAAAACCGCCACCAAATTACTTATTGCTAGAAACAGCTGAACATTAAACCATTATGGGATATACCAAAGGAAACATTGAAGAAAAAATTAAATTGACGGCAAAACTTAGCAGCGTTGATTGGAAAGGACAACGAATTTCATAACCAACTAATACAATACTTAAAAAACAACACTTTAAACGAAGCGTTCTTAATTTAAACTGTAACTCTTTATTTAAACTTGGCATAGTTTTAGTAAAAAGTTTTACTTGCCTAGCAACATAAACTAATGTTGACTAAATTTGAAACGACAGTTAGCTCAAAAATAAAAAAAAGAGAAATATAACAGCTCAGTAATAAAAAAGAAATTAATTGTTTTTGTATTGATGATAATTAGATACTACATAAAAAAAGAAAATTCAGGAAATATGACACCTATTACTAATAAAGAATTAATTTTTACTAGAATAGAATTATAAAGAAGGCACCATTAATGACCTAGATTAAAATTGGCGATTCTACCCCTATTGAACACCAGAAAACCTCAAAGCGTGGTACTCGATCATTGAAAATGATTCGTAAATCTATTTGGCTTTGATCTCACAACGACGGTGGATATTCAATTGGAAGATTAATCTGATACGGCAAAGTCATAGTTGAAATCAGAATTTGATTAAAATGGAGAGCAATTACTTCACCTAGTTTGATAATACTTTTATACAGTGGGGCTTAAAGCACGTAAATAAAGCCGAAGTTTCAATAAGAATTGGTCTACATTTCGCTGCTGATTTGCCAAAACGTGTGGTAAAAGATTTGTAAGTTACCAAAAAATATTTCTAATATTGTATTTTTGTCTTTGATTTCTAATACGCAAAATGCCTCGAAATAATTAGAATTAATCTCACCGTTAGAAACCAGGCCATATAAATTTGATCTAATAATTCAATATTGTTCTTTTGTTATTCCTTTTGGGCAGTAGACGTAAATCATACAACCCAATGAATTCGCAATTAATCATCTCGAGCTCCTGAAGGATAACCTCAATATCTATTTGTATGGGACAGTCATTGAACTCACCCATCAATTATCATTTATTGTTAAAAAAACAATAATGATTATATGAATAATAAATGTTATTAACTTTCCAAAACTTTAAACGTGATCTGATTCCGTTTAACCTAACACGAAAAAGTAGAAGAGATGTATGAATGGAATATACTGAGATAACCTATGGTAACGTCTTAAACAATTTGATTGACAATAATTTACTTCATGATAGATGATAATTAAAATTGTCAAGCGTTTGAAGCATAAATAAATCCCTTTTCAGCTAAGTGTAGAGGACAAGTGAATACAGCAGCTCAAACCTGCAAAGCCCAGAATTTATCAGGATTCTGGGAAGGTAAGCCTCGAGAGAAAGAAGCCCAGTAAGTCTTCTAAATGTTAGCTACAGTCTCCGCCAGGCTTTGCGTTTTATAGGAATAAAGGCACAGAAGGCTTCCTACGCCTTTACCACTCCTTGACTTTTTTAACGGACGCACTCGGAATAATTCAATGCACAAATTTGTATTCACTTCTCTGACAGAGTATTTTCTAAAATGTATTGTAGTATGCCCATTGCTTAGCAAAAGGTATTTTAAGAAATTCGATTAAATAATTTTTTTTTTTAATATTAAAAGAAGTTTTTGTAATGATGAATGCTATAAAAAATATATATTTTTGTTAATTCGTTGAAAATTATATTAAACGAATAATTTTATATTTCAATTCAATACAATTTCGCCAATCTTGTTCCAATACGTAATACTTTTTATAATTAGAAACTGACAATTAATTCTAACAGGTTTTCTCTTAACTTTTCTCTTTTTTATTAGTACTTTTAATAAAAGACGTTTGTAATAAGTAATATATAAATGGAATAATATTTTTAACATACATTCTTAGTATATTTATTTTTGTTATTTGAGTATAATTAGGTTTAAGGACACCAGTTATGTTTATCAATAAATTCAGGACATCATTTTCTCCCTCCCTTATATATTTTTTTACTGATAAGAAAAATTAAAAGTTACTTATATACCTAATTATTTTTTATTTTAATCGGTTTCCTCATCTTACTGGACATTATTGTTTATGCTTTGTGATAAATTTATTTTTATGAACATTATTTCTCCCTCAGTATTTCATTGTTTACTTTTTCGTGTGCATTTGCATTATTTCTTTGGTGAATGCATTGCCAACATAACATCATAAATATATTGTTTTATCTTGAAAAATGCGTAAATTTATTTTTAAGAGGTAATCTGTAAAGAAAATAAATAAAAATGCGTCTTTACATTTCCAAAGAAAAATACTTTAAATGAAACTTTAAGATTTCATTCAACTCTTTTAAAATACCTCTGTCCTAAGAATCGCCATAGGTTTGAAAGAAATATTTAATTAAATCGAGAACTACAATTGGAATCTACAGGTGAATTTTGTACGAGACTGCCTCCCTCCCCTCCCCCATCATTGTCAATTGTTGAAAGTAAATTGATTTTTTATATAATAAACGTAAAACTCATGAGGTAAAACAGAAAAAAAATCGCTAATGCATGAATAATTGATAAGCTTATCGTGTTCCATGATCTCAGTTAAAGTTATTTCCAACTAAGCAGCAATCATTAACCTCCCACAGGAATCCGATATGATCCCGATGAAGAAAAAGCATTCGACTCGGTTGATCTGAAGGGCATACTTAGGAAACTTCATCCATTAGAGGCTGTTCCGACCCTGTTTGGACTCCACAACCATTTTCTTTTATACCTTTCTTTTCAATACTGGACTCCCGACATCATTTTCGCAATCATGTACTTCTCTTCAAAGTATCCAGGGGAATGCGTTTCCGACTTCTTTGTCCGACTGAATGGTTGAAAAGAAGTATTGAAATGTCATATCTATGATAAAAGTACTCTAGCACATAATTATAAAACACCATTCAACTTTACAGTACGAAGTTCGATGTCCTCATTAAATAATTTCTTCTGAGTACCTTGGATCTTGCAAGATTTTTTTTTGCAAGAGACAAAATTTTATTTTTAATAAAGTATAAAAATAAAATGTCTTTTACTCTGGAAGATATTTCTTCTTATGCTAGGAATTATGGCGAAAACTGCTTTCTCAGAATATCATTATTTATACATTTTTTTCATAAACGTTTCGGGGCTCTTCAATCATCTTCAGGATTAACAATCTAAAATAATTTTAGCAAAGTATACACCTTTGTTTAAGCGCAAATATTGCTTTTTAAATGCATAATTACTTTGTTTTATCTTATCAATTGTTACATTTCCATAAATATATCTTTTCATGATTCTATATGTCACCTTAACTAAAATATTTTATAATGTACATTTCTTTATTTTCACAATAACACTGAACTAGCTTAACTTTTACTTCTAACCATTATATCTTTAAAGCCATCTATACTACTGGTGTTATGTTATTATCCAGGATCTTTTCATATTTTCATGGTACATAATTAATATATTTATCCAAATTTTTATTTCGTTCCTTAAGAATATATTTGATAAATTAGAAGTTAGTATAACTATAATATGCTTATCATATCGGGGTAATTTATATTCATGTTTTTTAGTCAGTTTTTGTCTTTAAAAGTATTTTAAATATATTTTGTTATGTAGAAATTCTCTAAATAGATGGGCTTTTTAAAATCAATCTATGATATTTTGTTATTGTAATGATTAACCAATGTTTGTATTTTTACAATTACTTTCAATTCAATGTTAATTGTTTATATA
>NW_027115445.1:1744914-1760421 GCF_000696795.3 Halyomorpha halys | reverse complement strand
TAGTTATTTCCTGTCCCATTTATTATGTCCTATGTAATTAGTTTCCTAATGAAGTACAAATACAGATGGTTACCATAACATTGCGATTCCAAATTAGGGTGCTCCGTAAAGGTTACTCCCACGCCAAATCAGTCCGAATTGCCAAGAGTAGGCTGACGTTTGTAGCTGACGCAGGAAATACGTGATCCTTCGCAGGTAGCCTTAGTGATCTAAGTACTAATCACATTGAGATGTGCTTAACCCCTCCTAACTACTACTGGCCTAATCAAAGACCATACTTTGAACACAACTACCAGAGCTATCTGGAAGCTGAGTTTTAACACGTCGAAAACTTATAAAGAACTGTTTCCAGGAACAGGTTAGCCAATGTATCACGATATGAAGGTAAAGAAGTTGATATGCCGCTCGAAGCAATCCATCAGGTAGTCTTTCACAACAATGAATGCCACTGTAGCAATCAAGAGACCATATGAAAGACCAAAGACCAGATTGATCATTAACAAATATGGGAAAGAGCTCAAGAGCAAACTGGAAAATAGTAGCTGGCGAAGTGAAGAAGGTTGATTTAAGCTTCCAAAGATCTATAAGGGTTACAGAGGCAATAGAAAAAAAAGCTTAAATTAGACAGCTAACATGGAGAGACGGGCCACTGGATGTTTCAAGAACTAGCATTTATAGTAAAGTAAATCGTGCCTCAGCAGTATACTGTCATGGAAGAATATTTACTGCCATGCTTCATGACTTATTATATAATAGGGCAATAGTTTCAATCATTGGATTCTTCAATATTTTCCTATAGGTCCTCACTTACCTTTTTATTAGCTGAAATTCATGATCTCAAGGCTATCTTGGAAGATACTTTCAAGCTAAGGCTGTTCCACCCCTAAGAGGGTCCAGTCTTTTTTGCTGATAGTTACTAAAAATAATCTAACGGTTCAATCATAAGAACAAGCATTTCTTTAATATTATTTCGAAATATTCCTCGCAAACACACACTCTTCCACACTTCACATAACGACACATAGATTCTCTTGCGCAATTTTTGCCTCAGGAAGTAGGCTATTATCTTCAGTTTACGCTGACACAGTCTCAGGAGAACCTCTCTCCGCCCTTTTAATTTTACTGATGCCTTAGTAAGCTGGTATTATTCAGCGCCTCTTATCTTACAACAATGTCCATATTAAAAATTTTCCCCACTTTATTCTCAATAAATAATAGTATTAGTGTTAAATTCCGACATTATGTGTCTCATGATTTTATCAGTAAATAATATTGTATACATTTTTTGTCACTCATATTTGCTCATTAACCAATGAAGTATTGTTGTTAGAGAAATGTTTACTAGAAGACACCGTTTTAATACATTAAAATTACTCAATTATAAACTTATAAAACTATAACTATGTTAAGGAATTTGTATTCATTTTTTTAATAAAAAATGTCATTTTAAATAAGGAATTTATAAATTAAAATAAACAAAATAAGGAATTTACAATTAAATGATAATTTAAAAAATTGAAATAAATAATTATCTCGCCTGAAACAAGTTATAATTGGAACTCATTATTATTTATCTAATTCCAACAAAACCAGTCTCTTAGAAAATCCCTACTATAAGGAAATGAAACTGCATAGTCTTTACCTAACCTCACCAATGAGGCTATAACAGCAAAAGTAGCATACCCCACCAAATTGCTTTCCCCGCCATAGCATTTCGTTTTAACAAACAAGTATTACTTGGATGGTTCAGGTGCTTCTAATTAGTGGAATGTTTAAAAATTGGTTAAGCAGAGGCAATTAACACCAATAGAGTGCATTTTATGAAACAAAATCAACATTGGAGTTATAAAGATTTTGTGAGTGAAATCCATTTTACTTTCATCGCATCATATATACAATAATAAAAATAAAACAAAATACTCAACTTATGAATATTTTTTTTTAATAATTTATTTATTGATATTTACAACTGTATACATATATACACATCAAGTAAATTTGCTGTGATATTATGACATGATAAAAACATGTGGAGAATCTACCCATTGATAGAACTCAAAAATTCATTTCTAAAGGAAAAGATCTGAAGGCCATCTTATTTTCAGACGTCTAAGAGGATTAGTAGGTAGTAAAGGAGAAGCCAGGTTAGAAACGAGTTGGTTTAGATGGTTGGCAAGTTCATTATGGAAGGATTGGTATCTGGTTCTGGCCAAATCGGCAACATAGGGGACATTGAGGTCCTAATGGATGATTTGATTTGTGACAAAGTAAAGTTATGAATATTAAAAAAGGAACAAAACAATGCACTCATTCAAGAAATAAATACACCAGCAGGAACCGGATAAAATAAAAGCTAAATATATAAAAATATGTTTAATGAATGTGAAAATTTCAATATCAGCATCGTGGACATTATCTTTCTTTTGGCTATTGATATAAATTTATGAAAATATAATCAAGTATCTATCTATAGCGAAAAATAGTTCGCTAACAAAAACTTGAATTATCGTTTAGCTTTACTACAGAAACTTCTGCAGTAAAGCCAACCCTATCTATTTTCACCCATCCATAGAACCCTTCCGGAGGTCGAAACGGCGGTAGCCAAGAAACCTTTTGTAAAGAAATATAGTGGAGTTCTGGCTATGGCCAGATTCTCCACTCAAGTCCAGAGCGTCTGCGGTTAGGGAAGCACCTCCAGAGTCCTGCATTTTCCTTCAAATGCCAGGAAGAGGAGAGAAAAGCATGGTTTGGAGTTTCCCAGGGTGAATCTAAATATAGTATATAGGAATGCAGGAAGGTATATAGGATATAGGAAGGTAAAGGTGTTATTTTATTTTAAGTTTAATTAATTTTTTTATTACTCTATTGTCATATAATTTATATATATAAATCTTTAAATATCGAGTGAATGTGCTCTCAGATCTCTATGTCAAAATCTGAATTTATGTTACAAAATGTAATAAAATAACTAAAGGGCAAAATCCAAAACATTGTTAATGAACTTTAGGCTTTCCCACATTTTGATATATAATCAAAGTGAGATATTATTTTTTCTTATGATTCTTTAATAAAACAAGAAATTAGCAATTGAGTGCAAAACGATAATTCAACGATTAAAATAGAAATAATTAAATAATAAAGCAAATATTAAATAAATTAAAAAATATAAAAATTATATTCTACCTGAGTAAGTAAATCATTAGCTATTAATCGAGCTCTGAGAGTGATTTATTTCAGTCAAGTCACATAAATTAATTTTTGTTCATATGAAATAATTCTAATAATTATTTGATTATTCATTTTTTTTTTTCAAGGAAATCTCTAAATACTTCTTTTTTTTATTTCAATATTTTAGACGACGTTTCGAACAAACTCTTAATTATCCAGTCCATATACATTTGATTAAATAAGAATTACTTTAATTTTAACAATTTTTACTAATCGGTATTTTAAATGTAAAAAAAAAATGCTAAAATTGAATAGTGACCCATTAACTACATGAGCCGCCGGTTAAAAAGAAATTGGAGGTAGAGAAGAATTTTTATTAGAAATATTAGAAGAAAAATGTGGGGCGATTTTTAACAAATCATCGAGAATATTGATACACGATTCATCTGGCAGAAAATGTTTTTCAGATTGAAGGAAGCCAAAGGATATTGTGAGCATAAACTTAATGCCCCGGTGGCTTTGATGTATGACGAAAATAGATGGGGACCACATCGTGTGAAATCACACCGTGCCCTTACTTTGTGCAGTACTCAGCCTAGTGACTGGAACGGAGTGGTTAATACTCCTCTCAAGGCATAATTGGAAAAAAAAATTATAATAACAAATAATAACGCTAAACCTTATTTATGAACTAAAAAAATAACAATAAAAAATAGATATAATAACAAATAATAACGCTAAACCTTATTTATGAACTAAAAAAAATAGATATATTAAGGACACATAAATTCTCTAATTAGTAAGATTCGTTGAGAAAGACATTTTGTTCAAGGTAAATTTATCAAATTTAATGGAACAATTATATCACCAATTTTAATGTATTAACAAATGCTTTACGTTTCGGCTTCCATGCCATCTTCAGAAACAAAAGTTTCATTTGCACATTCTAGAATAGCTTCATAAATTCGACTTCCAATGTCGACCAGGTTATAAATAGTTTTCAAGATAGCTGTGGTCATAAAGACATTTGACAGTTATTCCAATACCATCTAAATTAAATTAAAATCCAATATTTTATATTTTGTTAAAGATTAATCGGCCTTATTTAATTTTGCTTCTTTTTTAAATGATGTTATGATGGATTACAAAATAAAACGCTAATTACATATTTTTTAAAATTCTTTTCAATTATCCAAAACCCAATGATAAAATATAAAAATAGGAGTTAAAAAATGAACATTCTGAATAATCGTTGTATTTTAATAAATACATCTAAATAATATATTAATTCTTTAAATTTGATTTATCTTTTATTTTTCACTCAATTTGAAATAGAGTCACTTTATGTCGTTTTTTAATTTCAGGTGCTTTTCAAATATTGCTTGATTAAACTATCTCAAAGTCTCCTCTTCCCGTTTTAGGCTAATATTTCAAAAATGATATAGGACCGTCCCTCCCCGGGGGTCTTAGTGGGGCAGCGAGGTACAATTGCCTTTTTTTGTGTTATGATCTCCTCTTGTGAGATTGTGAAATCCAACAATATTGTGACAAACCAAGCCATATGCCTAATCTATCTCTAAACACTCCCTTAAACCTGATAAACTATAAAAATATATATGGCTAGTAAGATTATATATAAGAATAGTAAGAAACGTATATCCATGGCCGAGTTTTCATTATTTTTATTTTGTTTATACAGCCGCATGATACCTAAAGGATACTATATTGCGGAACACAATTAATTATGACAAATCACATTGCTTTGCTATTCTTATGCAATTAAACTTAACAAATTTAATTCCTCACGTGTGCTGTTTGAGCTGCCTACAGCTGCAAGAAAAAATATTGAACCTCTCGGAAGACTCTAGATGTATATCCTTACCTTCAAGTTTTCTCACAATGGGATTTCGGAATTGGTATATATAATCATGTTTTTGCAAATGTACTCATTAGGACCAATATCACCGATTGACCTGTATTAAAAATTAATCTCTAATATTTAGTTCTCGGAGAAAAAATAAGAAATGGTCAACGGTTTATTTTCCAGGCAATTCTATAGGAATAACTAACACATCTGGTTTGGAATGAAGTTTAAGTGTTTCTGGATTCTACACTCTGAGGAAAATGATCGTACGCAGTTGATTTGGATATTCAAATGAGAAGTTCTTATAAATAGTACAACTTGTACAAGATCTACGTATTAAAGTGCTGTTTAAAACTGCATGCGAGTCCGGCAGGGGATTAATACAATTTTATTATTTATTATTTATTTATATATACACAGGGAGTATGTAGTTCTATGGTAAGGCACTATGCTACTAACTCCATGGATCTGGGTTCGAATCCGGCTGTGGCAGATAATTATTTTCTGTTTCACACACCATGAGTTAGCTCTATCGATTCATGAGCCTAATAAAGTGGGTACCGTTAATTGGGTCAAAATCTGGCGGTCGAGCATGATTCTTACCAAATCACCTCCTTACACAACCACTGTTTTAGTAAAAG
Source organism: Halyomorpha halys (assembly GCF_000696795.3). Taxonomy (NCBI): domain Eukaryota; kingdom Metazoa; phylum Arthropoda; class Insecta; order Hemiptera; family Pentatomidae; genus Halyomorpha; species Halyomorpha halys. The sequence goes on along the minus strand of NW_027115445.1, from coordinate 1,754,748 downwards.
TACCTTTTCACAAAGTACTACACCCCTCATCCTTCATTGGTTGTAGCGGTATTTGTGTATTTAATTTATTGTATTTATTTCTATTTTTGACTCCTCATTATTGTAAATGTACTATAATTCATGTATTTTAAATTATTTTCAGACTTCTGATAATACGATTAAACGGAATCTACGTTTTATATTTTTTTTAATCAGTTCCTCTAAAAAATAGGTAAGCGGTCATCACCACTTTTAATAATTTTTTTTTTGATAGATTTATTTATTGATAGATATTACAATCTGCCACACAGTTGTGGGCAATAGGTAATAGTGATGAATGATCTCATACATACTAAAATAAAAAAAAAAAAATAAAAAAAAATATCTCTCTGAAAATATATACAAACAAAAGAATAAACAAGATGAACATAATCAAACAATTTGTATGAAAAATAAATAAATAAAATAACATAATGATAAAATAATATATACAATATTTACACAATCGACCTGAGGATCCCTGAGCCCACTCTATCCCCCACGTGTGAGGGGTAGAGCAGAGCTCAAGAGATCCCAGCGCATCCCTTTCGCCGCATCACTGGTAATTAACCAGTGGAGGCTGAGCAAGTGCGCTAAAGCTGCAGACACTCAACTTGAGTGGAGAATCTGACAATTGCCAGAACTCCAATTGTCCATTTTTATTTTAATAAATCTCTTGGCCATTGCCGTTTCAACCTTCTAGGTGGGCTGTAGGGATGGGTGGAACTAGATAAGGTTTGAACCAAAGGATTAGGATGGTTGGAAAGGTTTATATGGAATTTTGAGAATTTAATATATGTTTTTTAAAAATTTAATGTCATCTTTGTTAGCAAGTACAACTATAAGTTATTTGTATTTTTAATGGAAGGAACAAATTTCTATGCACCACGCATCAGGGTTGAACTAATTTTGGAAAAAAAACGTTTCCACAGAGTCATCGTTACCTAGTTATTTTCGCTTATTTATCGGAAAGAAAAAGGTTTATTACAGGGACAAAAGGCACAGAGGGCGACGCTGAATAGAGAGAGTTCTAATTGCAGAGGGCCCGAAGGCACGGCGGCTTCCTCAACAAAGCCGCTGCACGGCCTCTGCCTCTTCAACTGCCTCTTTTGTCTATCTCCACCTTAGCTATCTGCATTCATTCCTTTACTGTCGTCGCTGAGTCTGCGCGGTTAGCATTGCGAGGGGGAATTATGCAGTTTGGAATTACTCCGAAGGCTCGAAAGGGGATAAAACAGAGTTAGCTCACTTCAAATTTTTTCCATGAACGAATCTAACGTGTTTGTAGAAATAAAAGGCGCGAAAAACAGTATAAAAGTATCATCTTGTGAAGACAAGATGACGGTTTTCAGGAAGTGTACCTGCCACAGCCACTGTCACAATTTGAACTGTACAATAGTTGTCTTTATGACTATCTACTGTTGTGATAGTACTGCTGACTTCCTAGTTTTATCCATTTTCACAATGTACCTTGATAAGGTTTTTTTTTTTTAATACTACTCTGCTATCCTAAATAGATAATCCAAATTAAAACCAGAAACAACTATTCTTATTTTTAAAACAATTGTCAGGCCACTGCTGATGTAGGACTGTCTGGGGAGCGGCATTATTTACTATAAGGAAAAATGTACGATATTTTCAAAATAAACAATCACAGTGGATACTCCTTGCTTTGTATGAAATAATGCATCATGAATTACAAATGAAGTCAATAGAGAATTATGACAAAAAACGGTTCATGAAGTACCACTCCTAGTTACCGACAGTTAAAGGAGCAGTGACTAACAACTTGGGAAACCCAATCTCAACCCAAAAACTGAATCCTAGGCTGCTGCAGTAAATCATGTTAAAATTCTACATTTATCAATTCTATTATTGGCATTACTGCTATTTTGTCTTTCTCTTCGGCCCCTTTTCAAATAAACTTTTTTTTTTCATAAAAGGGAAATTGTTTGTTTTGTTAGGTCTACAAATGTCGTTATTTTTTTTATTACATAACTTTTCTGAAATTATAACATTATCAAATTACAAAATTAAGAGCTATTATTTCTAACTATTTATTTTTTTTTATTTATAACCTTATATATAGTTAGGGGTGTCTTTTTTAATATAGACCTAACTCAAGGATTATGGGGGGGGGAGAGCCAATAGGGAAAGATTCCCTCTAATTATTTTTGGTGTTATGGATCTTTCTCCAAGAAGGATTTTAACCCCATCCCTGTTCATCAATAATTACTCATTTTAAGGGAGAGACAAAAAAGGCGCACATAGGGCGGGTAGTTTTGGCGTTAACATTGAAATTACATGTAATGGAAGTGAAGCTACTCTGCCGAGTTTACTACCATAACTTTTTTTTCTATTAAATATGTCACAATTAATTCAAACCAACGGTATGTAGTTTATCGATCAACAAACAAACAATCAAAAATTGTTTTCAAAGCAAAAAGACTTAATGAAGAGTAAACAGCAAGTTTTAAAAAGACAAGATTCATTCTAAATCCAACTTATCGTAAAGCTGAAATTTCACTTTTTCTGTTTTTTTGTGCCTTATTATGCTAATATGTATTTATTCGTTATTCTACACTAAATGGAAACCGCGGTACGCATTAATACCATGCAAAAAAAATAACTGTATTTAAAATAAATTTTGCTAAAATATAAGTTAAATAAAATAAAGTACTCAGAAATAAGAAAAAGAAAATAGATAATATATTTACATTGTTTAAGAATATCAGATCAGAATTTTTTTTCTGAGGATTTAAATTACTTTAAAGTACACTAATTAAATTACAACAGTAACTAAATAATATTAATAGTAATAAATATCAAATAAGAATCATAACACAATAATAGTAACGTAGGGAGACTGGTAGATCGGTGTATAGTATTTGTTTATTATCTGTGTATACACTGAACCAAAGTAACTAGAAGTCCAGGAGCTCATCAAGCCCTAATCTCCAACCGCATCATGGGACAGCGGGGGTCCAGTGGGGGTTCAGTGGGGGTCCAGTGGGAGACATCTTGTACAAAAGAGCTCGCCCTGAGAAAGTTCTCAGGGTTACTACCGAATTAATCTTCCAGGAGCCAGAAGGAGGAGATCACACTTTGAAGTAATGTTAGGGAGGTATCTTAACCGGAGGAAGGGGGTCATTAGAAAGATTTTACTAGTTTTGTGAATAATTATTATAATGCTAACAATTAATGATCTATATATACTATACCGACGTGCAATCCACAACGGTAAATGATCCAAAACTTAAGTGTTTTGTTCGCTTTACGCAATCTAAAAAATATAGGCCATACTTCCAATCGTTGTTCATCATCCTCAAAGCTGAAACAAAATGGTGGAAGTCCAGAAATTTGAATATTGATCGGTTGGGTCAGTATCAATTATATCAAGTCGTTAAATAGCTACTTTATTCCTAAGCCTGAAACACGTGGAATAAAATGTCATCCATGGATTCAGTTGTAAGTTTCTCACTCGAAATAGTATTTCAAAAAGCTCTTCCGTAAAACCAAGCTTTCAAATTTTAAAATTATAAATTAATTCTGCTTTAATAAAATTATTTTTTATTAATGCCAAAAAAATAAAAATCTACTAAAATCAATAAAATGCGAAGAACGATCATATATATGATAAAAACCCTCCTAGAATACTATTCAGTTAACGCTATAAATCGAATGCATTATTATTTCTGTACTAAGAGAGAGAGAGAGAGAGTAAACAACTGGTCATTTATACAGCGTTTATATGCTGAAAGGCTCTCCATTATTCCAAAGCATTGCCAACGATAAATGCCACTATAGCCTTATATTCATCGGCCACACCAAAAAATGTTTTAAAACTTCCAGGAATGCGAAGAATTCTTGAACTCGCAAAATTATTCAATGAAGAAGGAATTTCGTTAAAATCATATGTAGCTATCTGAGTCCACTCTGTGCTCATTATATCCAGGTACATATAAATAAATATAAGCATGGTTTTCACATTTTGAGCTTTTTGTAGGAAACTTTTCAGCATAATTATGCTTCACTAATAAAGTTATTAATACTGTGCGCTTTTTGAAACATGCTGGTTAGCACGTGGTAGGTATGCTTTATGATCTCCTATCCACAATGTGCACTTGTTTCAGCAGCGGTAAATCATGCTTTATATCCTGTCCACATAGTGCGAAGTTTTAGTGCATGCTTTATCTCCTGTACACACTGTGTCTTTGTTGTAGCTTCTCCTAACTAGTATATTTTAGATCTCCTACTATAATATGTGAAAGGCAATATTTTACTGTTGTATTCATTATAAGAAATACTTGGAAAAAAAATACTTTTTACTTGTAATTTTTGTGATATCAAAATTTAAAGATTTATAGCATTTACAATTGGTAACACAGCTATATACTGTTAACTTACCGCAAAGCTCCTTAATGTTCTGCTTTGCATTTTCCCACAATCCTCTCTGGCAAAACAATGTTTTGGAAATTTTGGTGAAATGGCCAACCCACCTTCGTTTGGACTCCTCTATTCTAGTGAATGGAGTTCACACGGAGGCTGAACCTTATTGCACTGTTCCAAATCCTGCCTCGTCTGGTTCTTCTTTTCTCCTTCCTCAGCCGTAGCATTTTCGGTGCCTGGATAAGTCCTTTATGTTTTGTGGTTATCGTCCAGCACTCACTGAAATATGTAAATATTGGTACTAAGGTAGACTTCTCAACCTCGACTTTGTCCTACTTTCTCACCTCTTTTACGTAGAAGAAGTGCCGGAACAAAGTTCTTGGGGTAAATCCTGTTTATCTAAATATTTATGAAACTAAACATCTGTTTATGTTTGTTGAACTTTTATATACATACTCAGGCATAAAATTGATGTAATTTATTTTAGACAAATATCACTTTATAATTAAATGTAGAAAAATTGAAGCGTTAAGCAATCAATTTTTTTTCAGCATAATTAATAAAAACAGATATAAACAAAAAAAAAGAAATATTCATTAACTATTTATAGTTCCTTTTTAATTTTCATTTCCAAATTGGCGTTAAATTAGATTGGAGAAATGAAGAAACACATAAATTTGGAAATCTACAAAATAATATACTGTATGGAATATTGAATTTAATATTTTTAAATGGTATTTAAAGGGTTAAAACAATATACCTAACATGTTTTTACAAATCTTCAAACCTCCTGAGAGGCATCCTATTACATAAATCGATTTGGTGATTTAAATATTTTGATTTTGTAAAATAAAATAATCATTTTTGATTTTCGTTTAGTAATAAAATTTATGTTTGAATCCCGATAATCAAGATGAACGATTATATTAAATACAATCTCTGATAAACCAATTTCTAATTTTTCCCCATGAAGATTTTAGGAATATGAGATTTTAATTAATTAATAGTTATCATCTACAATATTTTGTAATAATACAAACAAAAATATCTACAATATATAATTTTATTATTATTATATTTATCAATATAAATGAATAGGTAATACAGGTTACTCTTTATTTGTAATTTAAAAATTTACAGAACAATTTAAACTTGAGTTAACGTTTCTAAAGTTTGAGATCAAGATTAATCTTGATCTAAAACTCTAGTAATTCTAGAAAAAGCACATAACATGATAAGCACATGTTTTATGATCAATTAGAGGAAACATGATTTCCTAACATCATTTTATAAAAAAAAAAAAAAAAAAAAAAAATAGGTATGAAGTGAAAAATAAAAGAATGGATTAATTGAATTGCCAATATTAGTAACTATTAAATTTTCCTATGAAATAGTCATAGAAATAAATGTAGCTTTATTTTTTTTTTACCGATTAGAGATGTATTTAGGTAGTTTATCGTATTAGGTTAATCATATAATGAAATTAATAAGTAAATTATCTGTCAAAACACAGTTTTCACTATTGTTAATGACCACTTCTTTTGTTTAAAAAAGAAGTTAAAGTAACAAGCGATGGATACCAAACTACGAAAAACAAAACTTAGTTTTATTTAACCGCAAGTAAGTTTCAACAAAAACAAATGCAACTTGTTTTAACAGAAACTTTTGCTTAGTTTACTATGCTAAAATTTATAATTAACTTAACTTCAATAGTTTTAATAATTGTTTACACCTTATCCTACTTAATTTTATTTTAACATTTTTTGTAACTTTACAACATAATGGCAACTCTTTCTCATTGAAAACGCATTTCATGTTATTCTTTAGGTTATCGACAGTTAGTGACATGTTTAAATACAGCAATCATTTCATGATTCATCTATCGTCTCCAGAATAAAATTAGCCTCATTAGATAATAAACCATGGCTGTAATTAGCAATCAAAGACACATTATCTCTGTTGAAAAACTATACAAAAGCTCTACTAAAACAGGCCACGAAGGATCAACGGTACATCAGTTGGTAAGAAATTTAGGATCTTACATAATAATAAAATAAAATCAGAGTTGAATTGGTCAGAAACATGTTCAACTGCCTGGTTCTTCACCCAGCCCATTGAAAAGTGAGATATCAACTTTCTAAAGGTCGAGTGTGTAAAAAAAATCAACAATTATTTTCAACGGATGAATTGAATTGAATTGAATTGAACATTAGTAGCACCTAACCAAATGAACTACACCACTCTTTATTTAACTGCTTAAATTTTTTTTTAGATTTGCTAGGAAAACATTTTTCACCTATTGTAACTTACATTTTTTACCAGATCAGCCTAGCGGGCCTTACATGGTTTTATAACAGTTTTTTTTAATACTTAATGATAAGGGTACCAGCTTATAGTATAATTACGAAATTCACGTCGTTTCCCAATTTAAGTCATTTTAATTGCAATTAGTCAGGCCAGGAGGAAATGTCTTTTTGATGTGTGTGTTATGATCTCCTCTTGAAAGATTGTGATATGTCGTACATCGACCTACCCACTCCCTATGTTATAATGCTCTGTTTGAACAAAAAAACCCAGATAAGTAAGGCTACTACGGAGGACGGGAGTGGAGGTTTTCGTGCCGTTTTTCAATTTAAGGCGCTTTTTAAATATTGCTCGATTAAACTATCTTAAGTCTCCTTTTCCAATTTTAAGCAAATTTTTCAAAAGTGATAAAGGACAATCACTCCCTGGGGATCTTAGTGGGGCGGGTCCAGCTGAGAAGGGTTGCCTTAACCCTTACAACTTACCCAAGTGAAGTCTCATGCAAAAGATATCTTTAACTATTTGCAATATTATAAGTACTGAACAATTATAAATGATTAAGATAAATTATATAAAAAAATAAATAAAAATGATAGTTATGAATCACAGGATGAAATATAAACAAGTTAACTAAAAAGAGGATAATTATAGAATTAGTAAAATAAATAATTGACTTATACTGAAAAAATAATTTGAGATAAAAAAAGAGAAAAAAATAAATAATGATGTTGATAAAAATAGATAAATATTGATTTTAAAGCAGGCTGTCTAATGATTTTCATAAATATTTGATACCTATGATATGAGCGTTTAAGATACAAACTCTGATCGAGCTAAAATCTATAGAAATTAGGTTCTACACGAGGTGAATACGGTATCTCTCCATTTAATGTTCCCCGTTTTATAATGGAGGTAGACTAAGTGAGGGTGTTTCGCCCTTACTTTCCTTTTTTTTTCCCCTAAGAGAGAGATAAACGGTGATCAGTCTTTCAAATCGATAGTACTTTAGCTGCGAAGTGATCTTCCATTTCCTACGTTCTGAACGGTACAACAACTATTGTCGGTATTCCTATCTTATAATCGGAAATGTTTTTTTCTTCCCGATTTCTTTTCAGTTTATTTATATTAAGAATTAAATGTATTTCGTTATAAGATATCGTTGAAAAATTTATAAGTAGCAAAAAGTTCTAAATACTCAATTTAAAAATAAAATATATCTCTTCCTGAAAAATAATCTCATTAATCAATTGGTATTGTCTTTCTTATTCCTGTCAATGGGAAATCATTACTAGACGCATTAAGACTAACCAAATGTTTTGTTTCGTTTTTTTGTCCGTAGTCACAACACAATTAATATAGCGTTTTCTTTTTTACATACATGTTACCGATATTTCTCGAACCAGTCATCAATCCTTCCCTAATAAATTCCTTAATCACACAAACCCAGTAGTTTCAAACCTTGCTTCCAATTTTATTCCCGATAACACTCCTAAATAAAAGATGGACTCGAATGTAGAAATTGTATTGTTAACAATAGGTAGTTTATCCAAAAATCTGTTTCATGTCGATCCAAATCAAATTTACCTCTTGTATTTTTAATTGATACAGTTGCAAAGTTCAAAAAAATAAAGAAAAAAAAAGTTTACTTTTCTGTAGCCTTCACTTGAGTTCCTCTTCAATTAACATTTTACTATAAGAAAACAAAATAAATTACTTACTAATCACGGAAAAAAATCAAATAATTGGCAAGAACCTTTGGCAAGGAGAAATCACAAATCGCCTGGTGTCTGAACTGAACAATAGCCAAAATACAAAAATAGAGCCTATCTTGCCTTCCTTTTACTTACTCTATTTGAACAATACCTTATTATTACAATAAGTTATAAACTTTGAAAAGAAAATTAAAGTATTGTGATTATTATAATATATTTATATGTCATACTATATTTTAATTAAATTAATCATTTAGAGTTTATATATACTTAAAAATGTATAGAAATTATTTACGATATTTAAGATAGTGACAATCTACAGTATTTGTAAATTACAGATATACACTAACGTGTGAGAATCTTAACTTTTTGTTTCATTAATTTAAATTATTTATTATTAATGAGAAAAATAATACTTTATGAACAATCACTGCAGTAACATGAGGATTTTAAAGGAGAATAAGGTTCAATTCCATTTATCCGTAAAAAAATGCTTATATCTTCAAAAAAATTATTTATTCTATTTTTTACCTTAATTTTCTGACATATAAGAGTATTCCAACATTTTCCGGAACAAATAAATAATATTTTATTACTAATATACACATAATATAATTTTGATCCATTTTACTACCAACTTTTATTCTTAAAAAACTCCAACGTTTCGGCCCTCAGGCCATTTTCAAGGAGACAACCTAAAAAGTTTTTGTTTTTATAATAATTACATTATTTCCTTAACTACATACTGATTTCTTTGACCATACCTTAAATATTGATTTAATACCACTCTCAAACAATCATATAATTAATAATTATTCTATTATTTCGAAGTAAGTACATTTAAAATTTATCTAAAATTCATATGTCAATTATTTAAAAATCTAACATATTTTACTACTTCAATTTTATTAAATAATTCAATAATAAATACTAACCCGAATATATGAATTTCCAGGAAATGGATTTCAACATTTTTTTTTATTAAATTAATAATATGTTTAGCTTAAAAATGTGAATAACAGCATGAGTTAACGAGTAATAGTTTAATTCCAAATTAGTTGTAATAAAATATAAATATCTTTTAAATCCATTTAATATAAAGGTGAAGTTTTTTAGTTGTATTAGTATTAAACTGAGAGTGCGGAATAATTTATTCTAAATTTATATAGTTATTAAATATTGCAAGAGACTATATTTAACATCATGTGACCTTCACTCTCCGCCGAAGCTTCTGCCCACCTGTTACTCTTAACAATATATCTCTTCCCAGATCCGACACAGTGCGATACCTCGGATTCACTTTGGATAAAAGACTCACCTGGAACCAACATACTGGACTCAAAAGACAAGAACTCAACAGACGATTCAGCCAACTATACCGACTTCTCAGCCGGACCTCTCATCTCTCACT
>NW_027115445.1:1738651-1743924 GCF_000696795.3 Halyomorpha halys | reverse complement strand
GCCTGTAACACTCCAATTTAACTTAGATCAGATTTACTAAATGTATTATAATGTACAGTTGTAAATAGCAATAAATAAATATTTAAACAAAAATTCCATCTAATAAAAACATGAAACGTTATTAATTTCGAGAAATATAAATTTAATGCAGTATTGACATAGGCGATAAATCACAATTAGTAATTTTAAGGTATTGAGAAAACCATTTATATTTTCCAAAATAAATTACGTTTCCTGAGGATAACATCGTAAATATAAATAAAATATATCATAGATTTGTATCCTAGATTGAATAATAGATGTCAGAAACGCGTAACATAACGAAGTTACTCCCCAGGAACAAGGGACACTCATCAAAATTGAAAGAATACATTCCCGGTCCAATACGTAGCTACAAACAATTCTATAGCCATGATTCCTCAATAAATAAGTCGTTTTCCCCTCATTGTTGGACCCTTTGTACAAATTTTGAACATTTATTCACAGGATTGTACAACACTGTTCACTACATTATTTTAGGATTTATGATTTCTTTTCTTGAGGCAATATACAATGAGATTAAGGTATATTTCTCCCTCAATGAGATTGAATTAACCTTTTTCTCGAAATATTTGTGGATTATTCCTTAAAGATAATATATTTTAGATATTTTCACATTATATTGTTACATGGCTACAGCTTGTAATTACATATTATATTGTAACTGAAATACGGCCATATCAACGCTATACAAAATGTACCGAGCTTCAATTTCATCAGTAAGGCCATGAGAGGATAAGATCAGAGCGTATTATTAAAAAAGATCATAATTATCTCAATCCTCAATCAGTTCTTCAGCCCTAAGGACGGCAACTAACGGTAGTGGCCACTATTAAGGAACAACCGCAAGGTTTATCCTACAACATAATGAAGGTCCGAGTACAAACTTAATAAAGGTTCTTCTGACCTCAGAATCGATTCATGGATAATACTACTGGACCAATAAACTATATGCCACAGCCTGAAGATAAAACTGTTTCCATAGGTGATTTTATGTCGTTCTTTATTTAATTTATTATTATAGTTAAACCTATAACAAATAGTTCTTACATAACACAAATACCATTGTTAAGGCCAATCATTTGTCTTTATTTTTATTTATTGTAAATTAATTAGTTTGATTAGATTTAATATAAAACCTATAATTTAAGTTTACTACTGTAAATTTAAATTTAATAGATGAATCCGAATTCATTTTTAAAGTCAAGAGGATCTTGTTGATAGAGTGCTATGTACTGCCTTGAGATTAATCGGGATGCTAGGATAATCGCTGAAGGCAATTATCCAAAAATAAGTTAATTAATTAATTATATATTGAGTCCTAAAATACTAATATTATGATTGGATTCTTTTTCAAAGGCTATTTGTGTGTATACCAGTTTACCAATTAAATACCTTTATATTTATAAAATGTTGTTACCATTAATTATATAATATAATAAGGGGTGGTATATTGGGTTATGTAATAGTATATGAACTACATAAAGAGACTAAGTATTTATTTACAATTTATTACTATGATTAAAATGGTTGTAATTATTCAAATAAATGGTTGCCATAAAATATCGGTTATTACATTATTACTTATTATTTACTTTATAGATGCTGATGCCGTGGGATGTAGTTCCGTAGGTGTCGTCTCGTTCATAAGGGATGTCCAGGTCTCGTGGCCCTTCTCATGACTTCGTCTGGTCGAAGTGCATCTAGCTCCGCTCCGGCTTCTGAAGCCTGGTCCTATCTCGTCTATGTCTTCCTGTTCACTGTTCTTTTTCCTGATCTAGTTCTCCTGTGTCTTTTCTCCCACTTCCCTTTTGGGGCGTTACCTTATTTTTGAATCTAATTCCTCATTGGCCATAGGTGACAGAACGCTCCCGAGGTAGGCGTCCCCATCCCCAGGCCCGAGAGTGGGTGGTAAAGTTTGACATGTCCAGGAAGGGCCCCTCGTCAAAACCTGTCAGTTTTGTTATAACACTTAAAGGTTAGCAAATCTAATATTCTCAGGGGACTCTGGTAATGTGGCAAACTTAACACAGATGTTTTCATATCCGGGGACGCCTAAAAGGTTCCTAGAAGGATACCCTGAGAAGATGACGAAACACCTTAATAATACCCAGGATTGTCAAAAGGTCAATACATATCAAGAGTTCAACTTTTTTTTTTTTACTGTTGGTTGTTTAGCCCATGCAGGCACGTCACTGGGACTATAATTGTTGTTCCATATGATGTTTGATGTTCATGTACCTTTTATTACAACTATTTCAAAATGGAAATATTTTACTATAAACATAATCAGGACCAAGGCTTCTAAGAACAACAACCTATTCATATAACAGCTGGACCAAAGCACCAACTCGGGCCCCTTGGGTTTTGATTGAACTAGTAAAAAATCCAGAGTAATTACTTATATGTTTTATAACCACATCTAAATAGAAAATGCTTTGATTATTTTCAGTAATAATAAATACTGATCATGAGCTCATGAAAATGGAACACTTTCATTTCATGTACTTTAATTAAAATAGTAATTAATTAATTAAAATAATTAGAATTAAAAATTGATTTTAAGTCGTTATTTTATTTATTTTTTTGTTATTCGTCTCTCTTCTTTCAAAGTCTTTTTTTTCGATTTTCTTATGTATTTATGATTTATCCAATTCTATACATTTTTTATCGGGAGTATTCATAAATTTAAAAAAAAAAAGTGCAGGCTGATTATTGAAAAAAGTTTCATCTTAGATTTATCTTAATTTTTATAGAGATACCAGCGAATACTTAGAAAACGGCAAGGATATTCTACGGTGCACTTTGTTACCCTAAGAACCCCCAATAAATATATTTATACTATTATTAAATAATTAAAGTTTATTGAGTAGTAATTATAATAGGTGTTAGCCTCTAAAAGTACAAATTGTCTTACTAAAGAGTTTGTTTTTTAATATTAAGTTAAATTAAAATTTTAGCAGACCTAATAGCACGAACAAAAAGCCCAATTATACGTATGATTTCCTAAATCAAGTCATAATACTTTTTCAAAAAATACATAAATAAATTTACAAAATGAATCACATATCTGAGACGCCAATAAATATGTTTAAGGTAGTATTAAGAACATTGACAAGGGCCTTGATGTTTGTAAGTTCACCTGACATTGGCAGAAGTTCGATTGTCAGGCCATTTGGGATTTCTCCTCACGAAGTCGGGATAGAGGTTAAGGCTAGAGCGTTTTCTTGTTAAATTCTTTCCTCTGGGACCCGTCGCTGTGCACTGCAATCCCGATGAACTGGGATTAGTGTACAATGGCCGTTGTTTCATATATATCTAAGAAATTCGGATTTTTAAACCTCTATGAAAAACAGACTATATATATATAGTCTGTTTTTCATAGAGGTTTAAAAATCCGAATTTCTTAGATATATATGAAACAACGGCCATTGTACACTAATCCCAGTTCATCGGGATTGCAGTGCACAGCGACGGGTCCCAGAGGAAAGAATTTAACAAGAAAACGCTCTAGCCTTAACCTCTATCCCGACTTCGTGAGGAGAAATCCCAAATGGCCTGACAATCGAACTTCTGCCAATGTCAGGTGAACTTACAAACATCAAGGCCCTTGTCAATGTTCTTAATACTACCTTAAACATATTTATTGGCGTCTCAGATATGTGATTCATTTTGTAAATTTATTTATGTATTTTTTGAAAAAGTATTATGACTTGATTTAGGAAATCATACGTATAATTGGGCTTTTTGTTCGTGCTATTAGGTCTGCTAAAATTTTAATTTAACTTAATATTAAAAAACAAACTCTTTAGTAAGACAATTTGTACTTTTAGAGGCTAACACCTATTATAATTACTACTCAATAAACTTTAATTATTTAATAATAGTATAAATATATTTATTGGGGGTTCTTAGGGTAACAAAGTGCACCGTAGAATATCCTTGCCGTTTTCTAAGTATTCGCTGGTATCTCTATAAAAATTAAGATAAATCTAAGATGAAACTTTTTTCAATAATCAGCCTGCACTTTTTTTTTTTAAATTTATGAATACTCCCGATAAAAAATGTATAGAATTGGATAAATCATAAATACATAAGAAAATCGAAAAAAAAGACTTTGAAAGAAGAGAGACGAATAACAAAAAAATAAATAAAATAACGACTTAAAATCAATTTTTAATTCTAATTATTTTAATTAATTAATTACTATTTTAATTAAAGTACATGAAATGAAAGTGTTCCATTTTCATGAGCTCATGATCAGTATTTATTATTACTGAAAATAATCAAAGCATTTTCTATTTAGATGTGGTTATAAAACATATAAGTAATTACTCTGGATTTTTTACTAGTTCAATCAAAACCCAAGGGGCCCGAGTTGGTGCTTTGGTCCAGCTGTTATATGAATAGGTTGTTGTTCTTAGAAGCCTTGGTCCTGATTATGTTTATAGTAAAATATTTCCATTTTGAAATAGTTGTAATAAAAGGTACATGAACATCAAACATCATATGGAACAACAATTATAGTCCCAGTGACGTGCCTGCATGGGCTAAACAACCAACAGTAAAAAAAAAAAAGTTGAACTCTTGATATGTATTGACCTTTTGACAATCCTGGGTATTATTAAGGTGTTTCGTCATCTTCTCAGGGTATCCTTCTAGGAACCTTTTAGGCGTCCCCGGATATGAAAACATCTGTGTTAAGTTTGCCACATTACCAGAGTCCCCTGAGAATATTAGATTTGCTAACCTTTAAGTGTTATAACAAAACTGACAGGTTTTGACGAGGGGCCCTTCCTGGACATGTCAAACTTTACCACCCACTCTCGGGCCTGGGGATGGGGACGCCTACCTCGGGAGCGTTCTGTCACCTATGGCCAATGAGGAATTAGATTCAAAAATAAGGTAACGCCCCAAAAGGGAAGTGGGAGAAAAGACACAGGAGAACTAGATCAGGAAAAAGAACAGTGAACAGGAAGACATAGACGAGATAGGACCAGGCTTCAGAAGCCGGAGCGGAGCTAGATGCACTTCGACCAGACGAAGTCATGAGAAGGGCCACGAGACCTGGACATCCCTTATGAACGAGACGACACCTACGGAACTACATCCCACGGCATCAGCATCTATAAAGTAAATAATAAGTAATAATGTAATAACCGATATTTTATGGCAACCATTTATTTGAATAATTACAACCATTTTAATCATAGTAATAAATTGTAAATAAATAC
>NW_027115445.1:1735784-1737446 GCF_000696795.3 Halyomorpha halys | reverse complement strand
TATATATATTGTATTGACCTTTTGACAATCCTGGGTATTATTAAGGTGTTTCGTCATCTGGTCAGGGTATCCTTCTAGGAACCTTTTAGGCGTCCCCGGATATAAAAACATATGTGTTCAGTTTGCCACATTACCAGAGTCCACTGAGAAAATTAGATTTGCTAACCTTTAAGTGTTATAACAAAAATGACAGGTTTTGACGAGGGGCCCTTCCTGGACATGTCAAACTTTACCATCCACTGTCGGGCCTTGGGAGGAGGGCACCTACCTCGGGAGCGTTCTGTCACCTATGGCCAATGAGGAATTAGATTCAAAAATAAGGTAACGCCCCAAAAGGGAAATGAGAGAAAAGACACTGGAGAACTAGATCAGGAAAAAGAACAGTGAACATATATATTTCAATAATAAAAAAAGAGATAAATTTAATTTACTGTGATACTCTAGTAAATTGGGTTCCCATGATATACATTAGTATTGAGGACTACACTCCAAACTCCCAGATTCGTGTCTATCTTAGGCAGATAATTATTGTTATATCGCTAGGTATTGGTATTAGATAAACAATCCTTCGGATCCAATACCTAGCGATACATTACGATCCTGGCCACACTACCTCTTTGCACTGTTGTTTAAATACTGTAATTCTTCAAGAAGCACCGAATTCAAAATCCATCATGGGTTGTAATGATAATAGTTAATCATTTTTTTTCGAATTTAAATTAATAAGCGAAATCAATAGGTCTATGCCGAGGTAACTCCTATATGTTAAATTAATTATAATATTATAGTATTGATCCATGGATTTACCTTTGACACTACCAAATCACAATTGTTAAAGGCTTTTACTGTCATTTCTAATCCTTCAGGTTTACCAGGAAAGACTTAAAACCAGAGGGGATGACACTTTCTACTGAGCTCTTTTTACAACCAAACCACCCAATCCTCCTAAAGCTTCTTTTTTAAATTCTTTATTCTTATTTTATTTTTCATGAGAATGATTAAATGTTAATACTTAGCACATAGTAATTAATTATTCCTAAATGATAATAAGTTTTAATTTTAATGAAATGTAGTATTTTTAAATACTTAATGTATCACCATTCTATAATTCTATAAACAACTCACCAAAGTCATCATGACCTTCTGTTTATTCATACTTCATTATTTTTTCTTGAAGTTTAAATTCACATACATTCCTAACGATCAAGGTTTTTATTAATTAAGACCTAAAGGTGGGTTCCAAATTTTCTTTGCTCATGAATATAAGAACTGTTAGTTTTTTTTTTATATCCCAAACTAAATGTTTTAGTACGATTGTTACCAAGGTTTGAAATCGATATTACTTATCATATATTATATGAATTTCCAATATCATATTAAATCTAAATATTCAATTATAACTCTGTCCTAAAATAATCTGTATTTTTTCTGTAATTTGAAATATGGATATTAGGATTAAATAATATTGGTATTCCATACTAAACTTTGATATCGATATTAATAAAAAAATGGCACGATTGTTGCCAAAAGTTCTTCTTCCAATGGGAGGAATACTTTAATTAAGGAAATACAGTCTCCAGGAATTACACCCTTAATATCACTAAAAATATATATTACCAATGGAATGATGTTTTAGTTATTATTATTACATGAAAAAAAAAC
>NW_027115445.1:1723184-1731640 GCF_000696795.3 Halyomorpha halys | reverse complement strand
ATTAATTAATTGATAAATATTACCTGGTCTCGAAAAATTTTGAAATAATATAATTAAATTTATGTTTTTGTTACAAGCGGAGTTGTATATTAAGTCTGATAACATGTACTCTCAGACAGTAACTTAATGATATATTTAATCATATTCTTGATCGGTAGTATAAGAAAAGGGTTTTAAAGAAAAAAGAAGTCCACCTAACACCTCTTTTAAATATGTTTGAAATAAGCAGAGATTTGTTGTCAGGGTGCTAAGATAAAAAATTTTCGAAGGTCAACTTTTCTTGATAACACACATTAGCCAACGTCTCGTGCAACACGCATTCATTTCTTTACGTAAGTGCGCAGTCATTATGGATCACTTATCAGGCCAAATTCTTTAGCATATGCAAGGAAAATTAAAAACGTCAAGTTAGTAAATCTTAGTCATAATCACTACATCAACTCCCAAATTTAATGTAGCAAAATTAATTAAGAAGATAGGCAATTAAATTTAGAAGATGATTCATTTATAGATTTTAGTACAGCAGCCTTAGAAAATTCAAATATTTAAAATAAGGGAATAACTTTTTAATATTTGTTAATGTAGAAGGAAGAAAATAAATATTTAAAAGTTTTTTATTAACCCATTAATGACCAGTATAGCAAAAATCAGAACATGTTTCCATCCCCACCCTCCCTAGTCTATAAGTTTGGTTTATTCCCGCATTTTCTGTAAATCAAGTCCGACTTAATTATTAGTTTTTTGTTATTTCTAAAGAAAATTCCATTTCTTGTGAGATTGTTTTGAGGAGTTGCTGATCTTTATATACATCATAACACTTAAGGGAAATTCACCATAACAGTAAGTCAAATTTCTTTCTTATATGTTAAGGAAGAAGGTAAGGTTCAGTGTTGCGTTTTAGCGTTTAAAACTGTCTGGTAAAAAATATATTTAGTTTTTTTTTCATGTAATAATAATAACTAAAACATCATTCCATTGGTAATATATATTTTTAGTGATATTAATTTTTTTCTGACCATAGTTCACAACGTTTTTCAACTTTGAAAATTACAGATTAAAGTACCATCATCTGTAATAACTATCTAATATTTATTTCGTATAAAAGGTCTAGTTCGAGAACAATGAACTGGGATGCTTAATTGATTTTGAGATTTATCAAGGTTTCAAAGGTCACAAAAATGTTTACAAAGATACAAGAGTATGAGGTAGATGGTAGTGTGATTCTAAAATTAGTGAAAAACAGTAAAAATATTCGGTAATCTTAAGTCGATAATTATTTTACAAATTAACTTCTTTGCTAGTGGGGATAACAGGCATGTTTATGTCTAATCGTGTTGAAAAATGTCCTATCTCTAAATTGGAAGAAACTAATCAGATAACTTAAAATAACAAATATGACATGAATAATTTCTTACTTTTGGAATGTTTATTCTAGTGTCACAGTTGTGTATTTCCTTTATGCAATACCAGATGCATATCTGAAAAGAACAGATTTACAGTACCTCAGCCACTTACGATCAAGCGAAATATTGAAAATGTGGGAGGAACTGACAGATTAGACAAAAACTTAGCCAAATTCAGAATAAATTTGAAAAATGGCATTAACAGATGTTTGCTTAATCACTAGTTGTAGGCTTTCTATTTCTATACCACCAAATGTAGAAATACATCCTTGATCATCTAAAAAAGGAGTTGGGATATCGCAAAAACCCCTATACTTTAAAATCGAGTATTTCAAATAATTTTTATGTGAATTATTTTTATATTTTAATTGTTAGTTTTGTTTATATAAATTTATTTGCATAAAAATTGAACATTAATCTTAATTTTTTTAATATTGTATTATTTGACACGGTATGTGGTCAGTGTTTTCTCAACAGGACATAATTTGACCATGTAGTGATATTTGCATATTATCTCCAAAAATAAATTAATTAAACGCTGTTGTTTATTAATTGTTGACCTGCAGGCTGAACAGGAAAATAAAAAAAAAATATTTGAAAGTTTATTCAATGATACGAAATGATCATGGAAAGAAATATTGACAATAAATGTGCTATTTTTATTTGTTTTATCTGCACTAGTTATTTATGTTCTTAATGGTATCGAATGTTGCACCGATAAATTATTCTTGAAGGCAGAATAATTAATGAAATTTTTCTACGCTGCCTCAATAATGGCAGAACACTAATCGATTAGTAATAACTTTTTCCTGATAATAACCTTAAAACTCTTTAAAAATACATAAATAACTGAACCGTTGAATTTGAAAGAGCTATTCCATAAAGTCCATTTCCCAAAAAAAATGACGTGTTAGCTACCTAAATAGTCTTATTTCGCAAATCTTTTCATTCTGAAGCATATTTTTACTAATATATTTACAATAATTCAGATATTTTAACACGAAAAAAAAAATTGCTGGCTAAAGTGCTGAAAAAATTTATTCTGAAAGTGGTGTAGGTCCCATTGTGAGATTTGAAATGGATGTGGAAAATTATATGGAATACATTTTATGTGATAGCTCTATATTTAATTATCGCTTATTAAGTGCTATGAATTTTTTATAAACAGTAGAATTTCAAATTTCATGAAAGGTTTAGTTTCACTTCCTGGGTCTCTTAAGTTGTTTAGACAGTTTTCTTAAATTCGGATTGCTTAGTTAGTACTTTTGGATACACTGGATTTACTACCATAATGAGGAAGAACGAAAACTTAATTAATATCAAGTGGGCGGGACTCAATAATGCACATTATAACACATCGGCTCAACATAGATGGTAATCTTTACACCACTACTATGTTACCCTCATTCTACGTAGTTAATGAATAATATCAATTTTTTGAAAAGTTGAATTTTTTTTTATTATATAACATAAAAGTGCATACATTTATTTTTATTCTAAGGGAACTTTGCTTTTCCTATGAGCTTTAAAAATAATTTCATAGATTTCCGTTCATATCCATTAAACACATATCACTGCTTAATTAATGTTACTCATCATGAATGGCAGACATGTTTGGCACCCATAGAAACTCCAAAACATTACTCTACTACGTTATCTGTTACCTGGAATTACACCACTTTAAAAAATAATTAGCTCAAGATATATATATATTTCAATTGCATACTGCTTTTAAATGAAACGTGAATTTTACAAGCTAAACGATTTCACGATCGATGACCTATTTATCTTACTCGTATATAAATCGATACTAAATAATAATTTTTAAACATAAATTGGGAAAATGAAATTATTTATTAATCATAGAATTTGAGTGGTGTTCTTACCAGGCCTCCTGATACGGAAATTTTAAGAATCATAAGGTCAAATAACGCAGACCAGTAAAACCTTCACTTTGAGGTCATGCACGTGGACCTTCCTGAATATGTAACTATGAACCTTTGCAAAGTACAGATGCGTTTATAAATACTACACCAATAATGGACTAAACAAACTAGATACTATTTTTAAAAAGTATTGGAATAAAGAAATGACTCAATATATTTTCAGAATTGATAAATAATAAAACAACGCGTTCAATTAATTTTCCTCGAAGTTAACCAGTATTAAAAGTTTTCATCAGATGTTTGAGAACATAAAAATACAGTCTTCATCATCAATAAGTCATCTTAAACAAAGTAGCCCATAAGTTCTGCAAAACGGTTATTCACATCTTGAATTTGTGATTAGGCATTCAATGATGTACAAAGAAAAGGACCCATAACTTTGAATTATTCATGGAAAGGTTATACAGGACATAAGTTCTGGGTAGTATGTTGCCATGTTCAAGAGGTAACCAACAACCCCTTTCCTTCGCTTTCATAATTTTACCGTGACAGTTGGAGCACATAGATTTTCCTTGCTCTTCAGGCTTTTTGGTGTCTACTACACCTATAATACAAGAGCCGGGAAGAAAAAAGGCAGTTATCTCATCCCAATTTTTGATTAATTTAATGAAAACTATGTATAATTAATAGTCAAAATTGATGAGTTTGCCAAGTATAGGTAGGGGGGTTAAAAATGGCGGCTGTTTCAAACCTTAAAAAATACTAATTTTTCATTCGGAGCTCTATATCTTAAAAACTATCAACAACACTAGAAAACCTAAAAGAACATTATTTAAAGAAGAGTAAATTTGCTGAAATATTAGCCCTAAAAAAAATATTTACGTCCAATAATTTTCGAGATCTAGCTTTTTAAAAAGCAAAATTTCTTAAGAATCTACTAAAAGATTAGTAGCTAGTTAATTTATTTTAAGAAATCTATATCTCAGGAACTATGTGACGTTCAGATGTCTATTACCATTCAAATTAAAGCTAGTTTAACGTACTACAAAGTAGTTCATGACCTTTACTTTCTTAGGAATAGTTCGTTTTCATAATATTTCCTAAAATAAATTGATTTATAGTTGTTCGGAAAATAAGTATGAGTTTTGAAAAACTTTATTTCAGAAACCATAATACGTACAGATGTCTGTCAGCACTCAAATTAAAGCTAGATAAATTTACTATAAAATAAGTTATAAAGTTTATCTTTGTAGGACTAGTAGTTTTTATGATATTTGACAAAATAAACTCACAAAATGTTAATTTCTAGTTGTTCATATAAAATGTTGGATTTTTGAAAAAATATATCTCTAGACGCACATATGTCTCCCAACTATCAAAATAAAGGAAATTTAACTTACTATAAAGTAGTTTATGACACTTATCTTTGTAGGGGTAGTAGTTTTTAAGATATTCACATGTGAATATAAATTTGCCAAATAAAAATTTGTCCGAACAACTATAAATCAATTTATATTAGCAAATTTCATGAAAACTATTACTCCTACGAAGATAAACATCATAAACTACTTTATACCTCATTGAACTAGCTTTAATTTGAGTGCTAGTATACATCTGTACGTCAAATGGTTTTTGAGATATAGGTTTTTCAAAATAAATTTACTAACTACTCATTTTTATGAAATGTTGCTTTGTAACTATATCTCCAGAACTATTCAACGTAAATAACTCTTTTAGGGCTCATATTTTAGCAAATTTTCTCATCTTTAAATGACGTTCTCTTAGGTTTTCTTGTGTTGTTCCTACTTTTTAAGATATAGAGCTCCGAATGAAACATTAAATTTTTTTATAGCTTTCATACAGCCGCCATTTTGTATTCCCCCTACCTATACTTGGCAGACTCATCAATTTTGACTATCAATTATACATAGTTTTCATTAAAGTAATCAAAAATTGGGGTGAGGTAACTGCCTTTTTTCTCCTCTTGGGCTCTTGTACTATATTTCAACATACATAGAGAGATACCCTAAAAGAATAATAATATACATTAACATAATAAGCTAAGTGGAATTTGTGGTCATGCATAACGCATACTTGAATAAAAAGTAGTGGCTTATCAAATTAAATTTAAATTTAATTAAAACTAATGATAAATATAGTTTGTGTTTCGAAATGAATAAAATAAATTGCATGACAGTGTTTTTCTTTTATTTCGTAAATATAATATTTAGGTCTGCCAGTAATAAAATTTTAATTCCGACATAATCGATCGAAACATCAATTCAATATTTATAATCATTTTCGGAGATTGTGCGTATTTTTATCTAGTTGGTCCCATATCAAATTTATTCTAATTTCCACCACCACTTTCGCTTAAGCATACATGAAAAGCAGACAGCTCTACGCCAAAAGATAAAATATTGACTTAACAAATCAAAATATTTGTTGGGTAATTTCAACAAATATTTTGAACTTTTTTCGTTTTGTTTTTATCGAGAAAATAAACATTTCAGAAATAAGAAATATTAATTCCAGCCTATAACAATATTAGTTAACATGAGGGAATGTCAAGTAATATTTTGAAGAATTTTAATTTAAAAAAAAACAACACAAATTTCTGATATAAATAAGACAACAAATATGTAAATAAAGGGACACTGAAATTAGTTCAAATTGGCCTAAAATGTGCCAAAAACATAATAATTATCTGATACATGCTGATATTTTTGTTAGTAAAAAAACAAATTTGCAAGGAAATCCTATTCATTGCTAAATTCCCTAGTTATCACGACCTTGTTGTGACTTGGACAAACAATAATCAAAGTCAATTTGAGGTCCTAAGAAAATAAATTTGCTAAATAAAATTAAGGTTTTTAGAAATGTGGATAGACATAATAATGTACTAAAAAAACAAAACATAGTTCTTAGATAGACTTCTGAGATTTACGGTTTTTCGATAGTTTTTTGATTTTTTAAAATTGTATTTTTAGAAAGAGGCTTTTAATGTAGAACTTTAATTATTGATAGAAAAAATTACTTATACAAGGGATCTAATCATTTTTCGGACTTTGTTGGTACTCATAGTCACAGATATTTAACAAGAAATAAATAAATATGCGTTGAATCTTAACTTATAGTTATATTTATAGTTACAAAAAATATATATGTATACGTAGCCAAGGCATTAAATCTAAAAAATAAATCTGTAATATTTACAATTAAAACTAACAAATAACCCATACATAACGAGAAGTGATTTTGGCACACTTATGTAACAGCAAAGTAGGAAACTATTTTAACGACACGTAATATAAAAACAGATTTGTGAAAATTTCCATGGTTTAACTAATATAATAAATAACAAAACAAACTTGTATAAATTTAATATTATTCCACCTAATTCTGCAATTAATCTAATATCTAGATCTATAGAGTCCGTTTAAAATTTACTAGTAGAGGAAATTTCTAGATGTTAAGTTGTAGAAGTACGTTTCACCATCTGAAGTTAAACACCGATCTGGAAGTAGAGTTGACTGAGTGAGTATAGAGGAGAATTTCTGAATATGATAATTTGTATTCCTTGGTAAGCATTTGTGTTGGATAAAATGTTTAATGTTTGATATTTCTACAAAGAAAGTTTGTCATAAAGTAGATTAATGGCAAAACTATTAACAAAAGTACTAGGAAAACTAGTAGTACAAACATAACACTGCTCAAGTTAGTAACGTATACACTATTAAATTAAAAATGTACTACGAGAGACAATTACAAAAGTAAGGAAATGAAATTTAAAAAAAAAATAGGAGGGGTAAGATAAAAGATCTATTGTTTAAATAAAATCAAGTGTATCCAAATTAAAGTCTCAAAACATTCTTTGCTAAGATAGCAAGGTGTAGTAAAGTTAAATTGATTACAATTAAAATTTTAATATTAATGAAATAGACAAAATAAGGCAATGTTTACTGAAACTAGTAACTTGGGCAGAATAGCCTGCGAAAAAATATTTTGATTAATTTATGTGAGTTCAAATTGGTTTTAAGATTGCCCTTGAGGATGGCCTTTTGAGAAAATAAAGAATATTCTCAGACTTTAATTTGGATACAATTGATTTTATTTTAACAATAATAAGCAGTCTCAAGGAACTGAAAATATTATATGTAAAGATCTAGTTATAATAAATTAACGAAAAAAATATTGTTTTAATGAAATAATGTATCTTGGTAAATCGAAAAGTGAAGTAACTAGGTTAGGAGACAGACTCATAAATGTTTACTAATTTAAGAACAACTAAAAAAGTTTTATTCAGATCCGTGACCAAAGAAATAAATTAAGAAGAAACTTTTTTTTTTTCATATTGGATGCTCTATTGATTTTGCCTTTTTATTTGTCTCGGACTTCATTTTTATTTAATATCCTGCTATCTGTTCTAATAGATAAAATTTATAAGTAAACCGGTAAAAGGTACCGATAGTATATTTATTTTCATGCATAACTCGTAAGGCGGCGGAGTTCTTGTCTAATAAGACTGGAACTCTCTCAAGTCCATACCATAACATAGGTATATAACATTTATATATTTAATATTTATATAATATTTCTAGCAGTTGATCTTTTTTATAATATTTTGTATTTCAAAAAAAATTACAAAGAAAAAAGAAAATTAATTTTTAATTTGATACATTTTTTTCATAGTACACCAGCAGGCAAACAATCGAATTAAACAAAGATTAGGAACAAAAAACATTTTTCTTTCTGAACAGTCTTCAGAAGTTAGCTTTAAATTAAGTCCTCCTCGGTCCCATTTCTTTTGATTGTTTGATTACAATTACGATCTTCCATTTTTTTCAGAACCAGACAAAAAAGAGAAAACAAAATACTCCCGTCGGTGGGCTTATCATGTTAAAACATAGATATACAATTAGAGAAAACCAAAAAAAGGAAAATACTTTAAGATAAAAAATTTGAATATCTATCAATCTAGTATAACAAAACATAGAGTTCAGTTCTCTCTTAGACTTCGTAGAGTGAGGATCGCGGTGTCCCTTTGACGAGAAACAATAGACCTATTGTTTGCTACATTTCTGCTCAAGACTGTCATCAACAGCTAAGCCTTCTTACCTATTTACTTTTATATTTTCCTTATATACTTGATGCATGTATTACTATT
>NW_027115445.1:1715835-1717813 GCF_000696795.3 Halyomorpha halys | reverse complement strand
AAAAAAAAAAAAAAAATTAAAAAATTAAAAATAAATAAAATTTAACGAATATTAGCAAAGTTAAATAAAATATAAATGGCGTTGATGACCAATGAAGTTTGGCGCCACTAAACAACCAAACAAACAAACAAACAAACAAAACATAGAGTTTATACTTTCAAATAACACATAAGCATTTTATTTTTTGTAATTATACTGCTTTAGTTTTTAACTAATAACAATCAATAAAGAAATTAAGAAGTTTTCTAATTTTTTAATATATCTATTTCCAAAAAACTAAGATTTTTTTTTGGGCCAAATTAAATTCTACACATAAACTAATTCTTAGATTGGTTCACTACAAAACCAGTTTATACCACTATTAAATTTAATTAATTAATTAAGAATACCTTACAGGAAACCATTTTTTTAAGAACACACCTCATTCTTAAAACAAAAATAGTCTTACGTTACCGTAAAGGATTTCTAGATACTTAATAAAATGAGAGGGAGTGTTAAGATTTGTCTCGCGGGATTGTAGAGAAATGAATATTAACTGCCCCAGGTGGGAATCGAACATACACCGTCTCCAACTAAGAACTCAGGAACCTTGTCGAAAAGTGCTTGGATAGGTGTTATCCACTTAACTTAGTGTAATAATGTTTTACCATTACGCTATATTCTTGAATCTTAAGAAAATATGGAACCCTGTGACAAAAATCGTTTTACCTTTTATTTAAAAAAAAAAAAGATCCGACCACAGAGTGGCTTGCTGATATGAAAGCTCTAAAAGCGCAGTTATTAGAAACATATGATAACCGCTAGATGGTGCGATGACGCTCAGTTTTCCCAAATAATTTAACATGATAGGACAGAAAAGAGGAGCGATGATAACTGCTAGTCTAGAATGTAGTGTGAAGCAAAATAAGTCTCATTTTTTACTTATGAATTTTGGATGCTTTTAGACAGTGAATATAATCCGTAGGCCAAATTTTCTTTTATTTCTCCTGTAAAAGTGGTTTGGAGTTGAGTATCTTGGGAAGGTGAGTAATATCTAAGTAACATAATAATTTAACGAAACGATAATGTTTTTATTCCTTATTTATTCATTTTTAACTTAAAACAATCAGCATCCCGAAAATATTACTTTGTGTAATTATTTAAAATTTTATGAGTGGAAAAATAATTAATAATAATAATAACCTAAAAACAAATACTATAATATCTTTCATATTTTTTTGGGACTTTGTTTAGACAAATAAATAATTAGTGAGTCTTAATATAAAGTAATAAATCCATTTCATTTCCCACGATATTGCTAAGCCATTTGAGTCGGAACTTTTTCTTTTTTCCTCTATTTCTTTTTCTAACCTCCTCTTTATTTAGAAACAAATGCAATATATACAATAGAGAATATATATGCATACATTAAAATTAATCTTGTTTTGCCGCATGGGATTTTAAGAAAGGTTTACAACGTCCGCAGCAGGCGGATTTACAATCGTAGGATGTAGCAGGGGGACTTAAAAAGAATGGGGAGGGACAATTCCGGCAGGTGGTGGAGATGATGTGAGTGAGTTCAGACTGCAGAGCCCGAAGTGCATCCCTCGGCTAGGAGGTCAGCCAAGGGGACCATGCCTTGCCACCTCCCAGGTCTTGGGTTGGAGGGGCGATTTCCCTGAATAGCGGGTTGGCACCAGCCTGCAACCCATCAAAGAATTTGATGTGCCTCCGGCCTATTTACTCCGACATACATGGAATTTGACTTTAAATTTAATACAAAAATTGGATCCACATTTTATTCCAATTAAATATACAGTCACTAAATACATATAATTTTAGAAAAATAATGTAAATTGCAACGTCCCTGTTATTGAAGTCTGTAATTGTCACCGTTAGGGGGCAACTATGCCAAATCCAATAAAGATATATTTTATATGAAAAATTCACAATTTAGACTCACCAAATTCGAAAAAAAAAAAAAAAAGATAAAATATAC
>NW_027115445.1:1683004-1710930 GCF_000696795.3 Halyomorpha halys | reverse complement strand
TATATATATTGAAGGGTCAGAAAGATCAGAAAAAAGCTACTCGAGAAACTAATATCAATTGATTAAATAGAGCAAATATTGAAATATTCAAATTAAGTTAAGATAGCTGATAATACGTCATTCTTACGTTTCGGCCTAACAAGCCATCCTCAGGTATACGAGTTATCTACTAGAATTCATAATTATTCAACTGAAAAAAATAAAAACACGAAAAAAAAAATTAAGGACATTTTAGTTTTATTAGATGAATTAGAAATTTGTTTTAATAATGCAATTCATAGCATACAAACTGCCAAGGGTTATGATAAGCAAAATTAATTATATTATTTCAAAATTTTTTGAGACAAGGTAATTATTTATTAAATAAATCAAAAATTAGTATCCAATTCTGTCTCAACAATTTATTTTCCACTAGTCCAACGTTTCGGCCATTCTAGCCAAACGTTAAGGTATTAAAATACCCTATGGGGAGGTTATAGATGGTTTGTTATATGGTGGTGTAATTTATTTTATATTGTTGATAATCTTATAGAGAAAAATAAATGTTAATGTTTTTAAATTTTAAATAAATAGGTTTTGAACTTAGAATAAAGAAAATGACTTGGGCAGAATAGCCTGGAATAGAAATTGTAAATTAATGTGAGGAAGAGTTTGTATTGAAGATGTCCTTGAAGATGGCTAGATTGGCCGAAACGTTGGACTAGTGGAAAATAAAGTGTTGAGACAGAATTGGATACTAATTTTTGATTTATTTAATAAGCAAAATGAATTTACTTATTGTTATTAATAACAATATTTCTCAATTTTAAATAATAGTTATTAATGATGAGATCCTAAAATGAAATTATGTGCTGTGAAGTGATAGTCTAAAATCAAATGATATTTTGAATGATACTTTTATTATCATTTTTGAATTTTTTTAATCATCCATTTTGGTGAAATAACTATAAATATTTTTGGATCGTACCTGTTAGGCTGAAACTATATAAAATGATTATAAAATAATTAAGTTTCATTATCCCATATTAGCATCTACCTTCACTAAAAATTAACCATAATTATGAACCATTCATTTTTATTTTATGTTTAATTTAGTTTTAACAACCTTATCCATTAGTAAACATCAATCAATTCATCATTTTTGATCTGTTTCAGGGAAGGAAATGTTCACAGGCAATGAACATAGTACACTAAGTCTAACCTCGCTAATAGTGGCCTTTTCAAGGAGCCCATTAAAAGTAGGGGATACTGGTCCTTGAACAGCTTAAAAGATTGAACTTTACAAAAAGAAAGGGGGGGGCCGATAGGAAAAAATCTTAAGCTTCTCTCTCCAAAGACTTGAAAAGCTAAAGACCGGCCTATCTTTATTTTTTTTAAATCTAAATCTCCTAGAGTTAATTGGCAATAATTTATAAGATATATTGAAATGAAAAAAATAAAAGTATGTATTACAAAAATTTCATTGTTTAAAAAAAAAAAAAAATATTCCTATCCCAAGTTAAATATGGACAAAAGCACAGCTGTCAATTAAAGAGGCTTTTTTTATCAAATGTTGATATATCCACCTCTGAAAATGGAAGGGTTTTCTTTTTCTTTACAAATTCAAATTATACAACCAAAATTTATAGTCAATTTTGAAATTAAAATTTTAACCTCATAAATAGATACAATTCAACATTGTCATTAA
This sequence comes from Halyomorpha halys, assembly GCF_000696795.3. Taxonomy (NCBI): domain Eukaryota; kingdom Metazoa; phylum Arthropoda; class Insecta; order Hemiptera; family Pentatomidae; genus Halyomorpha; species Halyomorpha halys. The sequence continues at coordinate 1,709,243 of NW_027115445.1, read as the reverse complement.
AAAATTAATCTATCTACCAGAGCTGCTTCCATAATATATTTAAATAATAACTTTCTAAAATTTGATGTATTGATTTTGATAGAAAATTCATCAATTATTTAGGAGTATTTGTTATCAAAGAAATAAACATTGTTTTCACAAATAAGGTTGTTCGACTATGAAATTTAAAATAATTATATTTTTTTTTAAATTCTGTATACGCTAAGAATTTAAAAAAAAATGTTTATTTCTTTGATAACATATACTCCTAAATAATTGATGAATTTTCTATCAAAATCAATACATCAAATTCTAGAAAGTTATTATTTAAATATATCATGGAAGCAGCTCAGGTAGATAAGTTAAATTTTTAATGACAATGTTGAATTTGTACAAAGCTTATCATTAATTTTTAGAAAGGATAACGAATCAGAAATTAATTTTCAAAATGAAAATCCATAATTAGCTCTAGAAGCTTTTTTACGGACTTCATTTTACATCATACTTATGTACACTATATTAGTATATTATATATACTCGTATTATGCTTCGCTAAAAATCTAATACGGAATTGATCTATACCATACTACTTCTTGTTACTGGATTATATGGAGCTTTAGAGTAAATTATTCACAACAAAATACATTTTGAATTTTTTTAAAAATAATTATTAAAATGGGATATCACAACTAAATGCAAAGCATCATGAATGTTCCATTTTGATCTCTAACAAGTACAACTTCTCTTTATCTCCACCTTCCGTACAAATAAAAATTTGCTGTCATTGTTAATGCTTCTTACACAAAGCGATTACCTTGAAATTGTAATCGGTCTCATATAAGCCTACAGATTGCTTGATTTTTGAATTATATATCGAGGTATTACAATCACAGTTATATTTTGTTGATACTTAGTAAATAAACTTAAACTAAATAAAATTATATTACTGTAAGTATAATTGGGTCTGAACTGTTTGAATCCTGATTTTCCAATTTAAATGGTTCTTAGTTTTTTACAAATTGAAAACAAAGCCACTGAATTAAAGACGTGAGGCTGTTATCTTTTTTTAATTCAATGTGGGTTTTGTACTGTTTAAAAAATTTATTTAGTCCAAACATTTATAATAAATCCACGGATATTTAACTATAGATTGATGTTAATGATGGCTAAATTTTATTAAAGGTACCATGGTACGCACCTGTACCACGACCTTTGAAGGGTCTTGGGTTCGGCTATGAGCGGAGCCTATTGGCTACCCTACTAACTAAAAAATGTAATTGGCATATTTAATCTGAGTAATGGGCATAGTTAACCTCCAATATCAACAGAGTTCCTTTCGCAAATTATTGTCATCTTCTCACCCTGTATAGAACTATAAGATTCATAGAAGACTCCAAGCAGTTCCTGAATAGAAAAGGTCAGTAAATTATCATTATCAAGCCAACTTGAGTTTTTCCATGATTATTTTCACCTCAGGAGGAACATAGCCAAAAACAATTTAAAGAACTATTAGCTCTTTTAAGTTTCCATCAAGAGCCCCAAAAGGAACGATCTATCATCGTTCAAGAAATCATACCAAAAAGCCCATCAAGGCATAATTAAAACTGACATCAATTGTTATAGTATTTCCTTAATTCCACTCAAAAAGGACACAAAGGATTTGAACCTCACTACCTACTCATTCCACTTCAACTGACACGTCAACCTCTTTCTTTCAATCGATCACCAGCCATATAACACTGACACAGAAAGAAAGCTTTAGAGTAGCGGCAAGATCTGATAAATGATGTAGAGCTCCAGGAAAGACCGTGGTGTTCCTAACGACTATTTACTGCAGAACACCACAGAATGCCAACACCAATGCAGAAGGAATCGAACTTAATATCGTAGTACTCAAGAAACTATTAATAATCTATTCAGTACATGAAAACTTATTATTATAATTGACATAATAAAATAAATAAATAAAAATAAAATTTAATTAAAATTAAAATTTAAAGAAAGCAACAACTCTAACAATAATCCGAACTCAGCAACCTCGAAACTGCAGCTATATTCGTTGGATTGCTGTCTTATTAGGTTGACTTTTATTTCGTGTTGGTCCATCGAAATGAAAACTCGACCTTCCCCGTCTAGTTAGAAAAGGGTGGTAACTTCTAGAACCACTCCACTAGTCAGGATTCGCCAGAAAGGGGGTAAAGAAAAAAATCTTTAAAATTTGAACAATAAAGAAAAACTGAGGTGAAAGATCGTCGCTACTATGTAATTGGGATATTCCAATTCCAAAAATAAAACAATAAACTTTTCACCAATTAAGGCATCATTAAAACATAAACAACATGTTGAGATAGCACATCTTACATCACCAGTTAACAAAATAAAAACATATAAAGACAGTTATTAATAACTTACAAACTCATAGTTATGATATATTGATTAGTATATGTTTCATCAAATTTTGATGATTTACTCTTCAATAAGTGATTAATTTTTAATTATGAGAGATAGTTGACCGTGGATGACGTACGAGGAGAAGATGGTTGGGGGTACGGTCAAAGTGAAACACAAATAAGTTGGTGTAACTATTTAATTTTGCCAACGTTTCGGCTAGAGTTTCTAGCCTTCTTCGGGGCTAAGAACAGAACAAGATAACAACTAAAGTAAGTATAGAAAATAAAAAAGAAAGTATATACAGAATAACATAAAATGAATAATTTTACAAAATAGAATTAATTAAATGAAGTGATGAGAGAAGCAGGAAATAAAATGTATACATAGGTAATTGAATAAGTGGATAAAATAACATAATTAAGGAAATTTATAAAAATGAAGTTATATAATGCAAAGAAGTATTAACATATTAGTTATTAATAATTTGAAAATTGAAATATGGAAAGAAAAAGAAAATTGAGAGGAAGAAAATATATGTACCAATAATAATTGATAAAGAGGCAAAATATAAGTAAAGTATACCATAAGAAATAAAAAAAAAAAATTTTTTTGAAAACACCAATAATAATATAGTGAATATAACTTATAACGTGGGTAAGGAAAATGGAGAAAAGTGGAGAAAAGAAGGGGGAGTAAAATAAAGAAAGGGGAAAGAAAAAAAAAGAGAATAAACCGAACCTGTTAGCTTGATAATCAAACGCTTAATGGATATCGGGCAAACTCTGAATTAAAAAAGCCGTTACAAGAATGACTAAGTGTTTTTTAAGAGAAAACCTTACGAGAGGGTAAAAAATAAAAAAATAAAAAGTAGAAAATATATTATGATTAATATAAGCACTATTTTGATTAATTTTTAGATTGTCGAATTAATATGAGTCAACAGTAGCCTCTTCTCCTGTGTTTCATTTTATTTTCTAGATGATACATAAGTTCGCGAGACATTGACTGGTTATGTATTTGATTGTGTTTAAAAGAATTTTGTAAGTTCTTTGGAATTCATCTAATAAGTAAAATAATTTTTAAAAAGTATATTTTTTGAAATATGGGTAAGATTTAACCGTAATTGAAAGTTAGTTTTATTTATATTTTGTTAAGAACGAGCTAAGGACCTCTTGTTTTTTTCTTCATTAATATTTAATTGCACGAATGATTTAATTTGTCGAGAACTGTTTCAATAGTGATATCGTTAAAAAGGGCAATATCGATGAAAACATAAAGCTCATACTGCCTTCGATATAGATCAAACTCTTCTAGCCCATTGGCTTGCAAAAAAATAACATTTGAATGATGAAAACAAACCCCCAATAACTACAGCTGGACTTGGAACTTTAATACTCAGATGTTTGGATATATTTACGAACGGCGCAGACATGGGCGGCGGAGGTCTGGGAATTCTCACCAAGCCGGGACGGAAAGGCAGCACTATTAGTACAATCGATCCGCCGGCCCCTATAGTAGATTTAGCGCGGGGCGCTTCTTCCAAATAAACAAATTATTTGTATACATCCAGCCCATGCGTCATAAACGACTTAACACGAAGTAACTTTGTGACCATTAATGAACTCCATCAATCGACAAAATCTTCAGAAACTATATCATAGACACGAGAAAATATATGGCTTTTGTACGAGATATAAAGAAGTTGCCCAAAGAAGAATACGGTGACTATATCGGTCATTACTCTGCCTCCTTTTACAATGAGATGAGATTCAGGGATGGCCAGATCCATAATAAATATTATTCATTAGTAAGGTTATGATTACGATTTTTACTTAATCATATATTTTATTCAATTTTATTATAACTTATTTAAGTTAAAGCGGGAAAATTGAAAAAAAAGATAATGCTAGCAACAGTAGTACAATTATTGCACATGTGGTATGGTACAAGAGAGCAAAAATTTGGAGGGGAAAATCGAAAAAAAACAAAAAAAAACGGCTGCTCAACTGTGTGAGTTGCTAATACAAAGCATACTCATCAGTCCAATATACAATATTAAAAAGGATGAGAGAAAATTAGTTATGACTAATCAAATACAATATTGTTTCCCCTTTTCGACTCATAAAGTTGATAATACCGAGCCAAGGTCTAATGAAAATGATTATTTAGTATTCCCAGCGAGTCCAGAATAACGGTTTCCGCTATGCTCTGACTCTGATTCATCCAATTTCGAACCAAAACCCTTTCATCAAAAATCGTCTTTCACCTAGTTCCTCCATATATTCTTCCTGTAAGTAAGGAATACATTTTGTATAAATGTCCTTCTCTGTCAGTATCGTGACTCTCTGATCCTGATCAATCGTTTCTAATCTTGTCTTGAGATCATCCATTTCAGTCGTACAAAACGTTAGAATACCTTTTAAAAAACATGCAGAAACCTCTGTATCTACGCAATATACGTCTTTGAAATATTTATTTTTAGAAAATACAAAATAAGATATTTTACAAAAATGATTCTTCTTTGAAGTCATATATCGTTCTAACAAATTGAGTGATTTCTAGTATATGGAGCTTGTTTTACGTTGAATTTTATGTATTTTTCCATTGTTAAGTAATATTCGTAAACCTTATAATCAATGAATAGTAAGTTGAATGACATACCTAATAAATAAAGTTTTATAAAAAAAAAAATTAAATTTAAAAAATAACTAAGGATGCTCTATCTTATTTCTTAAATGCATTATCAACTCGTATCCGTTCCTAATCAATATGATTTATTTATATTAGATATAAATATTTTTATGTTTTGAATAAAAGGTTCCAATGCGTTATCTTTATATTGGAAACCTTTTAATTGGCACATTTTAAATGGAGGTGAAACTAAGTTTCGCCTTGGTACTTACGTCTCTTAAGTATCCAAGCGTGACAGTTTGGTGTCCGGGGCGGAACTATATTTATGTCCTCTTCCAGAAAATAATAAACATAACATGCCGGCAATCATTAATGAAAAATAATAACATTTGGTTTAACAAGAAAAGTATGCATTTTTTAAAAATACCAGTATCATTCTAATAAATAAATTTATCTCTCCGCCGTAATACTCCTAAGTACGGATCTGCTCCTCCCTTTGGATACATCATTGGAACTCTAAGACATAAAGCTCGAATTTAGACTGAATTTATGTTTACAGTAGCACTACGTTAGATGAGTTGTAGATCTTTCGGAATCTATTAATTATACCAGTGACTCGATGAGAGGGCTGCACTGGGATTTTTAAGGGTCATGCTCTACCGTTCATGTGTTTGGGATATGGGCTTGGGGCTCGGGGTTCCTCAGGTCGAGTGTATATTTCATTTCTTTTTTATTGTTATGTTAGTTCAAAATGTTATTTAATTTTATTTATCTTTCTTACAGTGTCACAAATAAAATCATATATAACATAACCAATCTAGCCCGAACCAGATATCACTCCTTCCATTATAAACTCCCTAACCACTCAAACCCCCTAGTTTCCAACCTTGCATCCTCTTCCATTCCTGACAATCCTCCGAGGCGCCTGAAAAGAATATGGCCACAAGACCAGCTAATGTAAAATGTCATTAGAGTGCTGCCAATGGGTAGTGTCTCTAAACGCCTGTAACACTCTAATTTAACTTAGATCAGATTTACTAAATGTATTATAATGTACAGTTGCAAATAGCAATAAATAAATATTTAAAAAAAATTATCTTTCTGTTAGTTATTGTTTTACATAGAAATTTTATTTATTTACGCATATTTTTTTTTTTTATGAATTAGATCATTTACCACAATTATCGCCCATGGTTGGGGCAGTAATAGCCCCAGACATGGGGGGTAATATTTATAAAAAAAAAAAAAAATACGTCTTTATTACGGGCAATAGTAGGAAAACTTGTTGGTATTTACCAAATTGCATCGGAAAAGAAAATGTAGTACTTGCATGTAGATGGATTAATGACGAAATTCTTAATGAAATTGAACTTAATTATTATCTTAATTGAAGTTAATTATAATATTTATCTCAGTGTAAGTGTTACTAAAGCATTTTAGAGCAGCCTACTAAACAGGTCTCAATCAGCAAGTATCGGGCAGAAATAAAACTTTGACAAGATGGCTAGGAGGAGTGTCGAAGTTATATTGAACAGAAGCCTTCGAACTGAGAAGCTACGCCTCCTCCTAGTAAATAGAACACTTATCTGGTTTCCTAACCCTCCCCTTCCATAACGGATTTCCTCTTAAAAACTTACTTTTATCATCTTTTCTTCTTCTTTCTTACTATTGTCCCAGAAGAAAGAAAAATATCCAACTAAACGGTGTATACAATTACAAAATAATTATTGGAAATACGAATGTTACAAAGTGTCATTTATATTGTGCTGTAATATTTCGACTTTATTTATATATTTATCATATACTCAAAATGACGTGTAAAGGAATACGCAATAAGTTAACATTCAGCACACAATTTCGACAAATTTGAAAAGTTATGAAACTGGCTTTTTCATATTTTTTGTATCTAAACAAACAGGCGTTTTATAAGCAATAAATACAAAAATAATAAACTCTAAAGATATTAATGAACCTCATGCTACTGAAAAGTTGAAAAAACATGACTGATTTGAGTAAAACAGGCCAACAAGTTTTTTTAAAGTATAAAACATAATCTTTGTATTTAATAACTAAAAAAATCCTTAAATACCAAAATTCAAAGAAAAAATTAATAAATACTATTTTTTAACCTATAACTTTTCCATATCATGAAGTCTTCTAAAAACATAAAAATACGTAGGTACATATCTCGGAAGGTACCTAACCTAAATTTTAAATTTGGACGGTATCTAAAACACCTTTAAATATATTAAACAGCACAAATCGGAATCCACTAGCTCACTTTGATTTTTAAATATAACATAACGTAGGGCCGCCCGTAGCTCAGTGGTTAAGACACGGTCTTGCCAATTTGATGTCAATTAACGGTGCCGGTTCGAATCCGGCCTGGGGTCGACTTTTTTCATTGAGTGGCGGTCCCACAAAATGAAAAACTTTGACCCCCAACTATGGTTAGGCAGTATAGGACTCCAATGGATGTCTTGGCCGAAAAAACAAAACAAAAAAAAAACGTATTTATGTAAAATGATTTTTATTAAATGTATTATCCTTTGACATAAGAGGAGGGAAAACCCATATTTCCGTGGAGAGACCCTTCTATTTGAATGGTTTTTAATTAAACAAAAGGTATACAAGAAAAAAAGCGCACAAATATTCATCTTCTCCAGCAAGTGTGAAAAAATTCTTCTTTTATTTTTACTCAAGATTTTTATTATTATAAGACTCAATGCACGAAATAAGAAGCAAGAACTGTAAAGAACAATTATTTAATAGGGCGTAATGATATTTTTAATCCTTGTTAATCATTACCCTGAAAGGAATTATAAGGGTGATACGAAAGGAGAAGAAAAAGTTAAATATTTTTAACCAGTATACTAATCTACATCTCTAGATCTACCATCACAAAAAGGGTAAAGGGTTTCCATTTATTTTGCAAACTAATCTACGGGTTTTTTTTCATATGTCAATTTAATTTTTAATATTTTATCGTCGATTTTTACTATTACAACATTTAATGGCAAACGGTCTTAACTTCCAATTCATTACAAAAGACTGATCTACATGACAATAATAAGGCCTATTTGGACATACGGAATTGAGCTTTGGGGCTCCACTAAACCTTATATGTATTAAAATTTACAGTTGTAAATAGCAATAAATAAATAAAATACTTTACTGAGTACTATTTGTTATAATTATGTCGGATTCTATCTATAAAGTTTATGGCTACCCCATTTAAAGCGACATGTTATAATATATTTGAACCCCCGTATTATTAACCACTGAGTTTAGAACATCCCTGATCTTAGTTTATTATGTCCTCACCATAACCCGAAAGCCATTCCGTATCATTGCGATACGGAAAAATAGTGAAACCACTAAAACTTCATTTGTAAAAATTGTAATGAAAAGCCTATGTTGTAATTTTTGATAGTACAAATAAATTTATACAGTTTTTAATGTAATTTACAACTGTACAAACAATAAATACAATAAGTAAATATGTGGAATGTTTCATTTAAACTTGAAAATCTTGAGAAGATGGTACTTCAAGCATTAATTTAAATTAGAAGGTTCCGTGGCCATCTTCTTTTCAGACGCCTCGGAGGATTATTAGGAATTGTCAAGGATGAGAGATTAAGAACTAATGGGCTAGATGAGTAAGGAGTTTGGAATGAGAAGACGCATATCTGTTTTGGGCGAAATTTGCGACGAATGGGATGTTAAGGTCTTTGTGGATGAATTTATTTGTAACGTAATAAGGAGCATCAAGGATTGATTTTACGTAGGATTTTGGATTGTAAGGATTGAATGCGGGAGGAATTTGATGGTTTGGTAAAGCCCCAGAGCTCAATTCCATAAGTCCAAATTGGTCTGATTATCGTAGTGTATAATAATTTTTTGTAGTAAATGGGACGTTTAGTGCGTTTGTCAAGTATGTGTTGTAGGAATCGAAATCTACGAGCAGTTTCTTGTCGTTTCAGTTGTATGTGGATTCCAAGTAAGACCCTTGTCAAGATGGAGTCTAAAGTATCGAATCTGTTCAGCAGGCGTTAGTGGAGTATTTAAAAAGGATACTGTAGAACAGGGGAGTAGAGAATTTAAACAGTAAATTCCGTAAAAGTATTGTAGCTTCGTTAATTCACCAAGTCGAAAGAAAATGTAATCCTAAAAGCGAAAACAAGTTCCATCTGGACGGCCATGATATTGAAAATGTGAAAAATTATTTCTATCTTCTTTTGGAAATCTATTCTAACTTAAAAAAAAAACAGATCATGAATTAAAGTCGGACCTCTAATTCCAAAAATTTAAACTACTTACTGAAAAATCAAAGAATTTCTTTCCAAAGTTCTAAGTAATAGCTCAAGTTTTGATTAAGGGAATTTATACAATATATCGAATGTAGAAGATTAGAAAAAAATTCTAATTAAAACTTCATTTTAATAATCATAATACCTTTTGAACTATTGCAATAACTTTAGAACAAATAATTAAGGGTGAAAAAGTTAATTTATTTTTATATTATGTTAAAACAGTACCTGAGGAAATTGCATGTCTATAATGTTTGTGTATGCCAATAATTAAAATCTATCAAATATATTGCATCAAATTTTAGTTGTATCAACATTTATGTACCTAATTTTAAGTTCATAAAAGTATGAAATAGAGTTCTATTTACCCTCTAGCTCCAGTTTCTCTCATTTTTAACCATTGGTAGGTAGTAGTTTATTTTTATAAATAACAGTAGTACATTTCTAAAATTAAGTCCATTCACATAATATTGTTAAAAAATTTAAAGAAAGCAAAAAAAAATAGACATGAAATAAGAAAGATGTATCACTTAAGAATCGTTAACAATTTTGGATTGTAACGAGTGGATGGTTCATTTCAACCTACTGTAGCCCTTAAAAAAGAAAAAGAAAAATGGTAAAAAAACTATTTTCTCTATTAGAATGACAGGGAAAACAGGAAGACGAATGGACGCATTACCACTACGTCAGCCTTTTATAAAAATGGTAAGCAGCTCTTCTAGAAACTTCTCGGCTTTCTATGAAAATGTTTGTAAGAACTCATTCTCGTGTCAGAAAAAGTTACCCCACTGGCGTTTTTATAAATCTACCTGGCTTACTAAGTTTGTTTCGTGCGGAATATTTTTTGTCGGTGTACTATATTATAACATGAAGCAACATATATTAGCTTTGCTTGAGATTGTAATTTATACAAGTGAGATATGAAAATATAAACATAATTAAATATTATGTTACAATATGGATAGAGGACATGTTTGACAAGTCCATGGCATATGTGGATAATAAAAAAAATGTAAATAAATTTAGTAACTATGAATTGAATGGCAAATAAAATAGTTAGATAAATTGAAATTCCTATTAAGTAAATTTCTGGGGAATGAAGAAAGAACCTTGAAATAATAAAATAAATGTTATGAATATAAATATAGATGAATTGTACAGGAAGAAATTACTCATTACCAAACTTGTTATCTCACATTGCCGTCTAATAGTGAATTTGTTTAGTGGGTCACTGGAGAGGATCTAAAAGGGTGAATTCGGGAGAGTGAATTTGTTGATGGGGTGAATTAAAAATTGTGAAATGATGAAATTGAAGTAACAGAAAAGGGAAAGAAAAAAAGGAATGAATTGAAATATTTGAATTTGACGTAAATACTGAAATTGATTGTAAAAAGAAACTGTAGGGAAAAAAAACTGTTTTCATTCTATTTTATTATGCCGTGTAATTAAATGTAATTTATATATGTCCGATTACGGATTGATTAGTATGCTGAGTATGTAGCAAACAAGTTGTATTTGGGCAGCATGAATGAAAAAAGCATTTTTCTCTGGTTATGAGTAATTTAACTACTACTGAGTGAATACTGGACATTTAAATTTAATTAGTTAAAATTATAAAACCATATCGTTATAAAGTTGTTATATGTTTGGTAATGAGTAATTTATATGTTATGAGTAATTTAACTACTACTGAGTGAATAATAGTTGTTTAAATTTAACTAGTTAAAATTATAAAACCATCTGTAGGTGGCAACTTAAGGTAGCCGCATAATGGCAAATTGATTCCTGCAGCTTTTAAATCACAAAATAAAAACACGTTATTTCTTATATTATTAGAGAATAAATTGTTTTAGAGAATCCGTACACAGGTGATTATTTAGTTGTAGCAGCTAAGAAATTCCAAAACGTTCGATTATCATGAAGGCTCAAATATTGCCGGCAAAACTGAACAGACATGTTCATACCGTCCCTTGGACACTGGCGAATAAAATGTTGCCAGTGTGTGGATAGCTTTAGGTCTATAGAGATTTAACCTATAGAAATTTATCGTAAAAGAGTTTATCCATGCTCGAAATGTTTAAAAAAGCAATTTAAAGGGATCAGTTGTCCAAAAATGTTTAGAGGAAGAACAAATATTAGAGAAAGCTCAACGTTTCTCAGTTGCTTCCTTCCGGCCATATCTCGATAATTTATTGAGACAAAAAAACACTCAGTGTTTAGGTACCACTATGTAAAAATATTATAATTATGTATTAAAGTTTTAGTTAATTGTTTTTATTAATTTTAGATTTTAAAGAAAAAAAATTTACATCTCCTCAAACTTTGAGGTTTTACCTTTCATGATTTATAGAATCCAAAATCACGAATAGGTAAAAAAAAATTTTACTACGTCAGTAAATACAAAAAATATAAAAGATAAGTTGCGATTTCAAGAAATAAATAAAAAACATAAAATAAAATAAGAATAAAATCAATAAATAAGTTTTTAAAAAATTACATAAAATCTCTCTCTAAATATATATGAACAGAAGGATAAAAATCAAACTATGTACATGAAAAGAAAAAAAAATTAAAACAATAATAAAATTAAAAATAATCACTAGTCACATTTATACTTTTATATACAATATTTACACTATCGACCTGAGGAGGGAGGGATAGTGCAGGGCGCTTTGAGATCCCAGTGACTCCCTCTCACCACGTCACTAGTAATAAGCCAATTAAATTAGTTAATACGAACAAAAAATCTTTGTATCGATGCACCATTTTTACGAATAAAATAATAGCGATTTCCACACTCTTAGAGGTGAAATCGAAACAACGTCTGCTTTCACCCCTAATTAAATTTTTTTTATTATCCACAATAGAAACGTCTCAGAAAATTATCATTAACTATGGAACAATGTCAATAAAAGGAGGTTTTTTTTAAATAAATAAAATTACATTAGTTAAATTAGATGTCAAAAGATTTTATAGTATGATCAATACGGACAATATTGAGAACTGATAAATTAGTGTTACTAATAATCGTTAATATTACTTCATTGACGTTTCTGATTAATGGAAATATAAAATATGCATCATACATTAGAAAAAGCTAATGTGTTTATGTATAAATAGAAGGGCTATTTCGAGGACCTAATACATTACCGGGGTCAAAATGGTTCAGAGCAGGAATCGATACTAGCTCATAACCTATTATCCTACCTCTTAGCAAAATATCCATAAGTAATGTGTTGATCTAACTACATAGTTTGGGTTATTTTGTTTACATATGAATAGAGTTTAGGTGTATTAATCAATAAAAATAAAACATAATAACTCCATATCGCTAAGATAATATTAAAGAACATACTTAAAAGAAATAATCATCATCCAAGGATGATTTTTTTAAAAATTATACTCATTTTTAATAAAAACACTCATTGAAATAATTTAAAGATGTTCGCAAAGTACAATTTTAGTATTTTATTTATTTATTTTTTGTAGTACAAAAATTCGTTACAGTTAATAACATTCATCCTATAACAATAATATGGCATGATTATTATATTAATTTATTAGCTAGGTTAAAAACGGATAGGTTAAATTTGTACATAAAAATTATTTAAAATATCTTATTTTATTAACTTTAATTATTTTAAAAAAAAAATGGTGAACCACTAAAACTTGATTTGTAAAAATTGTAATGAAATTATGTAAGGATTTTTGATAGTAAAAATTAATTTATATAGTTTTTTTATTTATTTAAGGTAATTTACAACTGTACAAATAATAAATACAATAAGTAAATATGTGTAATGTTTCATTTACACTTGAAAATCTTGAGAAGGTGGTACTTCAAGCATTAATTTAAATTAGAAGGTCCCGTGGCCATCTTCTTTTCAGACGCCTCGGATGATTATTAGGAACTGTTAAGGATAAGAGATTAAGAACTAATGGGTTAGGATGGGTTTAAATTTACAAATCTTTAGATGGATAAGGAGATTTTAATGGCCTATATTTATTTATTTTACGTAAATATTTACATAAAATATAATTAAATATCCTTGAAACTAAATTTCTTTGTTCAACTCAGTGGAGAGAAAAATAAATACACAGTAGTGAACAAATCTTTTTGTCATAATATGTAATTAAAGGGACCATTATTATCGTTGTTGTCAACAGAGATTAATACATTTTTTATCTTGATTTATGTATCCAAATTCATAAATAGCTGCAAAAAAATTAATGAAAGTGTAATTAAATGGGTTCACACAAAAATTTTAATAAATATTAAATTATATTATTTCAGCTAAATTATATTAGTTCTGACGAAACCATTAAATTTAGTTTTTGAATTATTTTTCAACTCATTTTGTTCCATTGTTTGACCTGTTCTGTAAGTTATGTTATTAACATAAGAGAAAATTTAATAAGGAAGTGTTGAGTATTAAGTGAAATAAATAAGAGCTCTTGTTGACAGTATCGATTAGACTGAAAATGTTCTCTTTACCCTCTGGGCTATGGAAGAGGTAGGCCTATTTCTAGCGAGATATTGACCTAAGCTTGGCACAATATTAAAAGTAGGTTAAAGCCAACACAATGCTCCAGTTACTTTCGAAGCTGGCAGTAACTTCTCCAGACTTTAACGAGCTATTTCAAGCGTTTTTATATTAATTATAAGGACCAGAATTTCATACAATAGCTTAAGTAGTCTATACATGTATACAATTAATTGCGGATATAGAAAAAAAATCATCTGAAAACCGTATAAATGGACTGAGATATTTTATATTTAACATTACTATCAAAAACGTATCAACGAACAGATCCAACACAATAATCTCAACAATAATTAACAAATTACTATGTAACTACAATTAAAAATTGTTTAAATGAAAACTTGATAGTAATTAAATTACATAAAATGACTCTAAAATTGTACATTAATTAAAACAAAAAATTGGATACACAGACAAATATACAATAAAAAAAGGATGTAATATTGTAGTTACATAGGTATCAGAATATACAGATTAGCCAACAATCACAAACCAAACAAAAATATGAGACCACTTTTTTTTCATTCGACCTGTACTATACGAGGACTTTGTAGATCCTTAGCCACCTCCAAAAGCTTTCTTCCCTTCTGTCAGTTTTGGGCGATGGCTTAGTTTAATACGCGGTGTTCAGCCACGTCCTTCTTGATCCTGTCCATCCACCTAAGTTTCAGCCTTCCTGTTGGTCTGGTTCCTGATCAAGGCGTTCATTGCTAGGAAGAAAAGATCTGTTAGCTTCTTTCCAAATGTCCTGCCCATTGTGGCATGCTCACATCTCTTTGGTTTTAGATCAAGCGAGATTGATTTCTGCCTCTCTGATATTAATTCCTCGTTTATTTTCTTTCTACAGATCACTAATTTCATGTTTGACTTTGGACCCTGATCTTTGCGCTTAATTTTTTCATTATTTTTCTCAACGATTTATGTTAGTATTGTATACACTTAGTGTCAGCTCTCTTGAGATTTTCTTTGGTCTTAGGATATGGGGTCCTGAAAAGATAAGTTCATAAGGTCTTTATTACCGAAAAGACCTTAAGAAAGCTTTACCGGGTCACAGGGGCCAGTTCGGGATTTTGAGGGTTCGATTCTCACCGGGAATTCGGGTAGTTAATATTTATTTCTCGCTGGTCCCCAGAAATGAATATTGACAATTCCACCTTGGTTAGTACACGGTGGCAACTCTGGTAGCCGCCAGGGGTTGAAGAAAAGGACCATTAGGCCCACTTGCCGAACAGATACCAATACCAGTACCAAAATTGATATCTTCTGCCGCTGCCATTAAGAAGGCAGTTCCTGGATATATTCCGTTTTACTACTCAGGTCAGTTAGGTTATCCGTATATGAAAACCATTCATTCCCTCGTGCATTTCACCGCAGACTGCATCATTCCTGCATTATCCACTCCTACGTTAGGCGGAATAGTATCGGAGTAAGGCAGTCTTCTTCTGGCAGACATGATTTTATTTAATTTTTCTAACAAGGCATCTCCCAGCTTAACCGACAATATGTAAGTTGAAGCAACGAATAATAATAAATGGATCCAAAAGGTTCTTTTAAAAAATTATCACACTCTCGTAAAACATTTTGAAATAAATACACATAAGAAATTTTTTCCTGAAATGATTTTAACGACAAAAATGCGACACATGTGACATTTTTTTTTTGTAAAACATTTTCTGTCAATAGATCGTTTTTTACACAAGAAGCATTTAAATTTTTGATTAATCTATCCTTTGCACCTTGGATAGTGTAGAGCTATCGTTTTTAGCTCCTGTTCTTGACATTTATGAGTGCATCGCTGTTTTGCGGTTAAATGCAAAAAATGGCTTGAAGTTACTGAAAACACTCTAGTCGCGGAGGATCGAATATCCTTGGTAAGGTTTTTGAACCTGTTGCTCATGAGGATGTGAATAACAGGTGGAAGCAGTCGTATTTTATATTTATACATTTAAAAAGGCGATTTCACAGGAGAGCCACCTGATAAGGAAAATCTATACACATCTCTACTATATTAATAGTATAATTCTTGGACGAGTTGTAAGTATGTAAATTCTGCTAATCTTTTGAATACCTTACATTTTTTTTATTATAAATTTATATTTGAGAGATTTGAACGGAAAGTCTTACATACAATTACAGGAGCGATCTAGGATCAGAGCCTTAACACTTGGAGAAGAAGAACTAACAATGAACTGCTTGCAGAGACTGGTCAGTCAACATCTCATGATAAGGGAAGGAGGTTAAGGTTGGCGGGATATGTGGTTCCAAGTAATCCACCAGGACCCCTCTACACAACAATGAATGCCACTATAGTTGCCAAGAGAACATGTGGGCGGGAGGGGCAAACATGAGATGGGTAGTCAGAATCAACTAATGTGTGAAAGAGCGCACGCAGCAAACATGAAAGAAATTTCTAAAGACAGGCAGGCGTAGTAAACGCTGATTGGGGCGGCCAAAGATCTACAAGGTCTATGGACCAACCGAAAAAATAATTATACCACCAAAAAAATATAATTCTAATTATCAATAAAGAAATAGTCCGAGCATTTTGTAAATTGAAATGAAATAACAAACGTTTATAAAATTTGTTTTGAAAAGTTCTCAAGACATTTTAAATATCAGGATGATAAACTCTACAGTTCTAGAAACTACAATAAGGTCATGAAGCTGTATTTTGTTCAAAACGATAAATAGATCAATATTCAGGATTTTAGATTTAAAATATTAAATGCGTTTTCCAATGCCAAAGGAACATTAAATATCATAGTTCCATTCAAATAAATTTCTGAATCGATTTATAACTAAGAAATTATTTCAATGATCATTGAAATATGAAGGGTCCAGCTTAATCGTAAGTAAAGCTAAATCATCTTCGTTTAAGTATTGATATTTTATGTCATATGTTTTCAAAAGTATTAATTTAATACAAATAGTAAAACATACTGTAACATTATAATAAAACGAACGTTGCATGAACTCTCACCTGTAACAGAAAAGAAAAAAATCGTTATTAGAAACACAGAATAAAAACTAAACTTATTCAAATACTATACTACTACTACAGGAAATAAGTTAACAAAAAAAAAGCTAATAATTATTACCCATCAGATCATAATGTGTGTACATAAAAAACTACTTTTCAATAGGAACAAATATATCACTATATATAATCTTGTTAAACATTGTTATTAGAATCACAGAATAAAACTAAACTTATTCAAATACAATTACAAGAAATAAGAACATATTTAAATAAGTTTACACAAATAAAAATAGCTAACAATTAATACCCTATCAGCTCATAATGTGTGTAAATAAAAAGCTACTTTTCATTAGGAACAAATATATCACTATATATAATCTTGCTTATAAGGTTCTCTTAATTTATATATTATTAAACGGTAATCTAGAGAGTAAATGCATAATTAATCTCTATATTGTTTAATTTTTGAACCGTAAAAATGTCGAACTTCGTACTGCCAGGACTCTGTTTCATAATAAAATACAAACTAATAATATTAGTCTTGTAGATTTATCTTAATTCAATTACACAAACTTGTCCAATAGTAACTTGTACTTAAGTATTTTTTTTAATTCCTGTACGTCCAACCTGCTACGGAGAGAAGATATAGTATTAACCCGTCTTCGGATAGGCCATACTCGACTCACCACGGCAGAGAAAATGCACCGACGTGTCGCTACTGCGGAAACGATCTTAGACATATTCATCATGAAAAACATAAGTATTAGTATTATTACCACACTAGTTTTTACACTTGTACTATGATCTAATACTATTAGCTTTCATTATGAAACAGGACCCAGGAGTAATTGAGGAATATCTCTAAAAGTACAAAACTTTTATTAAAAGAAGCTCGTAGTAAAATTGCCCTAGTGATTAACCGTTGTTAAATTAATATAACCTAGGGTTACACATCGGAGTTACTAAGGCCTATCTCTTTGACTTAACTTTTCCTGGGTGACATTCCAACCAATCCTAACACTATCCTCACCACGTATGGCGATGACACATGTGTCCTCCCTGTTAATAATAACCCATTAATTGTATTCCAAAAAGTCCAAACCCATATCACAGCCCTCGAAGATTGGTGTCGTAATTGGAGGATTAAGATAAATCCCATCAAATCATCTTTACACTTGGTCGTAAACCTAATGACTGCCCTACAGTTTCATTTAATGATGTTACTCTTACCCCTGTCGAACAGATCCGCTACCTTGAACTACATTTAGACAAGCGATTATCCTGGAATTACTCACACCAGACTGAAAAGACAGGAAACTGCATGTCGATTTCGACTATTACAGCACTTACTAGACAAACGGTCTAAACTTCCAACACATTACAAAAGACTGATCTACATGACTGTAATAAGGCCAATTTGGACATATGGAGTTGAGCTTTGGGGCTCCACTAAACCTTCGAATTCCTCTCGTATTCAATCCTTACAATCCAAAATCCTTCGTAAAATCCTCAATGCTCCTTACTTTGTCATAAATAAAATCAAACATAAAGACCTTAATGTTCCCTATGTAACCTATCTAGCCCGAACCAGATATTACTCCTTCCATTATAAACTCTCTAACCACTCAAACCCCATAGTTTCTAATCTTGCATCCTCTTCCATTCCTGACAATCCTCCGAGGCGCCTGAAAAGAAGAAGACCACGAGACCAGCTAATACAAAATGACATTAGAGTGCTACCAATGGGTAGTTTCTCAACACGCCTGTAACACTCCAATTTAACTTAGATCAGATTTACTAAATGTATTATAATGTACAGTTGTAAATAGCAATAAATAAATTTAAAAAAAAACTTTTCCTGGCAGCCTCCTTTCTCCATTATACGCCTTCCTGCAAGTAACCAAACGATGGAAGTTATAAAACCTCTATCCTGTATGTGCGTTCAACTGGTGTTACTGTTTCTTCAAATTTTGACTAAAATTCAATATGAGATTTTTATTTCATTTTATCTAATTAAAAACGTTTGCTCTAAAATATGTACATCTGTATTTCAACGACTGAGGGTGGAATAATCTTCAATGCAATTATTTTTCTTCTTATTTCTATAATTATATTTCGAAATTTTACTTGGTTTAATTTTTTCTAGAGGTCCTGAAAAAGGATGGGAAGAAAATTGAGTGAAAGATCATCATTGAAAAAATGTTGATTTTGATCATTTGACCTAAAACCTCGAACCAGTATAAAGCATCTACAGTACAATTTCTTGTCTCAAATATTTAAATTAAATTAACTCTTTACTGCTGTACCGCAGCAACTCATGAAGTGTCAGGGATTTTGTAAGAAATTTTGGTTACTAGACCAACGGTTGTTCAAGGAGGTGATTTGGTCAGAATCAAGCTCGACCGTCAAATTTTTAACCAATTAAGGGTACCTATATAATAATAATTTAAGAGGCTGGGTGAACCCCAGGAGGGCTCCAAGAATCCACAGGAGTTGACTCACGGCTACAATGTAACAGAAAAAAATTTTCTGCCCAGCCGGATCCCAACTCGGGCCCTTGGAGTTAGTACCCACGGGCCTTACCCCGACCTCCCTCGTGTTTCAAATATGGTTAAGTAAAATCCTGAAAAAATCATAAATTCTGATTCAATGGAAGCTAGCTAATTCCACAAAAAACAATTTTGAAAACCTGAAAGTGGTCCACAAAACCAGATATCGATTTCTAGAGGAAAGGTGTTTTCGGTGGAATCTGTAAGTCTCTAAAAGAGGATTCTACAAAGTCCCTAGGTTGAAAGGCTTTTATATCAACGAAGTTTGTTTTCTTTAAAACAAACTTTTTTTTTTGCTTGAGAGAGAATGTTTCGTTTCCTAAAATAAAGATTATTGTTGTTTGTTTTTTTTTATGCCAAGTATTGGTTTTCTTTTAACAAATATCGTTTTTTTTTTCTAGTCTTTAACTTTAATATTCAAGTTTCGTTTATTGTCATATTATATTGATGAAAAAAGCTGTTGCTGTACATAATAACGAGCAAATACTTATTCGTAGTTCTGTAACTTTTTTTGTTTTTAAATACCGACCGACATTTCGGTGATCTTTTTTCTTGTGTGAGAAAAATATTCTTTTTTTGTTTCAGGGGAGTTTTCACTGCGGTAATATTTTGACTTTAAATAATTTAAATTTCTCCAAAACTTATTTAAATAAAAAATGTAGGATCGTAGTATTTCACTTTACCTATTGAAGAGAAATATTATTGACAATAGTCTAGCCTTCAAAAACCTTTAAAAAACTTATTATTGCACTGATATTTGAGTTTTTAAAAATGTTTCTGATTTTAGAGCAATGTTCTGCACTTTAGCGCTACTCAGAATATAGCTAAATCTGATGCTTTTTTTTAATATTTTATTTTTTTGAGATTGACTAGAACAGCTAAGTTACCTAAACGTGTAATCTGTTTGATGAGATAATATTCCAAATAAACATTGTATAGTTAGATAACATCTATTATCAAAATAGAGTGTCTATGAAATTATTTCTGGCCAAGAGGAGCAAAAAGCAGTGCTTTTAAGTAGAGAGGACTGAAGAACCAGCTAGTCTATGGAATACTTAAGTATAATATATTCCAAATTAATGGAAATTATTCAGATGAATAAGTTCAGGCTAAATCAAAGAGCTCGTCGTAGACCGAGCATGGAGGGCTAAAGAAAGACACAAATCGCGCATACAATGAACATGGCCCCCCCTTGGTTGAGGTGCTTAATGTTCGGGGTCGCATTAGCTAGGCATTCAGTCTTCCAAATGATTATTGGAGATAGTTTGAAGAAAGGGATTAATTGACGTCTTTAGTGACATTTATTGGGCTTTCATACATTACCAGAATAATGCACGCTACGGAGTAACCCAATAATGTAAAAATCCAGGGCTAAAACTCTACATACAAATAGATGGATACATACATATGTAGATACATAAACACATAGAATACAAGAAATATAGCAGATGTATAATTCTAAATATCATTGAACTCTCGTAAGGCATAATACAATTAATTAGTATTATTGATACTGCCGTGAGTAAAGATATTGAAAATGAGGCAACAAAAGAAGTAGAGAGAGAAATATTCCCTAGGGCAATCTAAAAAGTGATACAGAGAAGGGCGAAAAGCATGAGGTTGGAATATTGAACTTGGGCAACTTCATATGAAGTAGGAAATTAAAATTCAGTACTTTTTTATTGAAAAGAGCCTTTATTTAATTATTTTCAAACAATGAATATTAGAAGTAAGTTAGGTTACCAGACTTTTGTTGAACCCCTTCCTGGCCAGTTCTGACATATTCAGAGAAGGGGAGGAGTGAATTTATCTCTTAGGCCACCACCACAAACATTTTCACCAGAGTGGAAAATATAGAGTTTTCATTTTATGGTGCCTCTACGAAAAGTTAAACCACTCTGATCGGAATTGAACCGGTGCCTTTTCGATACTTTGAAAGTTGTTAAGTCGTAGATATACTTGAACATGAAAACCATAAAAGCATCAAGTTCATTCAGAAGGTATTGTTACTCTCAAAATGATAAAATTATATGAGTAGTTATATTTTAAAATTAAGTTGGAGAAGCTAGGTTAGCTGTTAGGGTTGATTCCAGAACAATCCTACCTTAGTCGATCGGAATAGACTAAACTAAGGAGGAAGTTAGCTTTCCTTCCCCACCAATAAAAAATAAATAAATAAATAAAGCAGAGACCGAACAGAAAAGAATGGGGTATAGTTACAAAGTGTTTTACCACTTTTAGCCACGGATAATAACCTCTATTGGAATATAGAATCACGTTCTAATTCAATTTCATTTAGCATGTCAATGTTCATTTTACTAATGTTATTTTTGCTGATAATTATATGTTTATTTATGTTTTGCCATAATTTGAAATGTTCAAAATAAAATAATATATTTATTCATCTAAAAATCTTTCAGGTTAGTTTTGACTAGATGAGCCCACCCCATAACATTCAACTACCAGCCTCACGTAATATAGTAATGTAAATTTTGAAGAAAAACATGTTTATAATCAAATTAAAAAACAATTTAAATTAATTTTAGGTTAAAGTGTATTTAGTTCATAATAATAGACAAGATTATTTCGTCAAAATTATAGTCAAATAATCTTGCCTGTAATTATTGAAAAAATTTTATTACATTTAATATTTAATTTTTGTAAAGTTTTATACAAAAAAAAAGAAACATTGTGCTGATATCATCTAATTTTGAAATGTACTTGTGAATATGACTTCTTAGTATTGCCAACGTAAAACTAATTCTCATTTAAAATAATTTTGTGGTACTCTAATGGAGAAATATCTTCACGAAACGTTTTCCCATATTTGCTTTCCTAAAAAAAAAAAAAAAAAAAAAAAAAAAACCAGTAGAGGCAAAGAAACATATCATATCATGAATTGATTCCTTCCTACGAGATACCAACTACTCTTCCTTCCTCCACTAGGTAAAGTATCTCGTCAAATATCTTGAAGGATGAATACACCCTTGAAAGCATCAACACAGGGAACCTTTTTCCACAAGATGGATACCCTTCTTGCTAGTAAAGCAGAATAGAAACCTAGCAATGCACTATATTTTTTAAATCACCCTGACCATATCTAATATAACATAAAAAGGTTCATTATATAAAATTTAAACAAAAACATCCCATAGGATATCATCGGTTAATAGAATAATGTAACCAATGAATTGAAAAAGTTTCTTTATTTACACATTTCATATAATATGACTTATACAAATAAACAAGCATGGTTAAATACCATAAGGCACGAAGATTTTCAATGGCTCACCAATTTCTCATCGTACTGTATTTGCTAGCTTATTAAAACTAAACTCGGTAATTAAAAAGTTTGTAGGATGTCATGAATAATAATAAATAATTCATTCAAAAATGGAAGTCATTAACCTCAAAAAATTTTAAATGGAAAAAGTTTTACTTCAAACACATTTCATATACAAAAACAACTTGTTACAACATATTCTATTTAAAATATGGATTAAATTTTTTTGGGTCAATGAATATATATTCACCTAAATATTATTTCCTATATAGCTGTAAGATGAAACATAACACTACTAAATGAATGTTTTCATCCTCATAACTGTAAGACTGTAAGACAGCACATGCTTACATTATGTCTTTGAGTAACGGTGTACAATTTAAATTAATAAGCACACCTCTTGTCTTAAGCACTGTTTAAGTCCATTCATAGGATTTTCATCATTTATACATCTAATATGTAACTGATACTGATTTTTCTTACAGAAGCAAAATGTAAATGATTTACTTCGAACTCATTATTAATTCAAAATTGATACAGATATTGGTAGTTCTTCTGGATAAATATTTTTTATATTTATGAAATTTTTTAATCATTTATTGTTATTTACAACTGTATAACATATATAGAACAAGAAAATTTGCTGTAGGTGAGATAGTGACATGATACAAACATGTGGAGAATCTACCCATTGATAGAACTCCAATTACATTTCTAGAGGAGAAGATCCCGAGGCCATCTTCTTTTCAGGCGCCAAGGAGTCAGGTTAGAAATCAGTTGGTTTGGGTGGTTGGGAAGTTTTCCATGGAAGGAATGGTATCTGGTTTTGGCCAAATCGGCAACATATTGGGCATTGAGATCATGATGGATGACTTGATATGTGACAAAGTAAGGATCATTAAGGATTTTGGACTGCAAGGATTGGATTCGGGAGGAATTTGATAGTTTAGTGGAGCCCCAAAGCTCAATGTCCAGATAGGCCTTATAATAGTCATGTATATCAGTCTTTTGTAAGGGATTGGCCATTTAGACTGTTTGTCTAGTAAATGTTGTAATAGTCGAATTCGACGAGCAGTTTCCTGTCTTTTCAGTCTTGTATGTTTATGAAATATGAATTGTTAATTTATTGTTACAATAACGAACGTTCAGTTAGAATAAGTTAAAGTCAGTAGTATATTAGATAAGTGGTTAGTATATTTTGGCAAAATCAATAAATAAATAATGGTAGTGAGATTTAAAGAGAATTTAAGAAAGTGATCATAAATTTCAGTAGTTATACTACATCATTATGGTATCCCATAAGGATTTAGAACGGCTGGTGAAAGATTTATTAGATGATGATGTCATAAGAGAACAAAGAACAGGCAATTAAAGGAGAATGTTTGAATTAGATAATGAGATACTGCATATGGAAAAAAATAGAAATTGAGATTTAGAGTTTAATCTACATAGAAAAAATCACTACCACCCTCACAGTGGATATCAGAACCAATTATTATAGAACACCAACTTTTAAAAAATATATACAGCAAAAATATTTATCCTTCTGATCTTTCAGATTATGCTGTCTCAATTCCTCAGGTACATAATTCACAGTTCCTTTTCCATCACAAACAATTCATTCCACAAGGATATGAATATAATTTTTGTGAGTGGCATAATAAGAAACAATATAAAACTTACTATGAATCACTTACTGGATACCCTAAACTAGTGATACAAATATTACTGAACGAAAAGTTCTCCATTCACAAATTCATACTAGTCCTGTACGGAGGTTGTCTAATGCATCACAAATTTACAATGCATGCAAAAAATAATTTGTAAAATTTAATAATAATAATAAACAGTAATTTTTAATCTAGTAATTGGGATATTAAATCATAACACATTCATCATTTCCATATCACACAATACATATCAATAATGACTGATTAATATATCAATTTCAGGTAAGTTAAGATTGAACTTATCGGTACAATGAACATTGATATAAATATTGGGACGATGAAGACGAACAATAAATGGAGCTGTTGTTTTATCCTCAGAAGAGCAAGAAAACAGCGCAGAAGCCCTTCGATAAGGACGTGGTCTGAATCGTCCAATGCTCATATACCCTCCTCACAACAGCCTCCACCAATCCCATCTCGGAATGGTTACTATATTTATAACTTTTTATATCTCATCGTTTTTTAGAGCGCCCTAGTTATTTTAGAAAAAAAATTATCCTCTCGCCCTCTTCATCTCAATGTTCCACGAATATAAGTATCATCAGGGTAGAAAAGGACAAGATCAGGTCATGTCAGACACATCAAGTAAAATTACATCTCATATCATCAGTACACAAATGGGTCTGATGCGGGTTCAGACTCTTGAAGCGGAAACTAATTGGATTTCGATAACGAAAAAATAAAATAAATAATTGACTCCTAAAAAAAAAATTATAATTATTGGAATGATATATTCTTAGCAGGAATAGGCAATCTGCGATGTACTCTAAGCTATATTGATTTTAATCCTTGACTGACACTAGAACGTTAATTAAAATACCTGGAGCCAGGCGTGAGGTGATTGACATTTCCACAATAAGCTAAGCTTCAGGGGTCGATAATGCTATAAATTCCAACCTTTGAATAATCATTTGTTCGCATGCTAAAGGCACCAGCACGCAACTTTAACCAAACTGAAATTTATTTCATTTCAATGTACCCCTTTAAATTCAATCGGATACTTGTTATGCATCAATGACAAGTATAGTGTATTGAGTCGTATTTTTCAATATTATAGTAAAACGCATCTGTATTACTAATAACTTCTTGAAACATATAACGTAAGGCAAAAATTGACTGATATGTATGTGCCTGGCGAAATGTGCCTGAGTAGATATAACGGCCTGCACCTTGTAGTGCTTTACGATTGGAGCGGCCCTCCCCGTTCTTCGTACCCCGCGAACAGCGGCTCTTGGGCCAATATTGTAACCCTCGCCTTCAGTGGACACAGTCCAGCCTCATCATATCATTATCATGAAAGGAAAAGCACCAATTACGTATGCATACGTTCAGATATATATTAATAATATTATTTATCTATTTAATAAAGGAGGTAAGAAGAAAAAAAAAAGCGCTTTACCATTCGCACAGCAAGAGAAATTTATCTCAAAATAAATTTATTATAGGTTATAAATAGTCAAATTTCATCACGAGGGAATTTAGTAAAATAGTTTTTCAACAAAATGGTAAAAAAAATAAATGAAAATGTGACTTATTGTTCTTAGATACTTGCACTTACTTCAGCTCAACTAAATACGTCTTCACTACGCGAAGAATAAACACTGACTCGTAGGGACCATTAGTTTTTCCTACATTGTTGTCATGAACTGCACATTTCGTGCAAATATTGTCAGTCCATTCTTACGATTAGACATATTATTGAAGAGTGTACTCACTATTTACCAACAATAAACAGGATAGGACTGACCCCAAATTTATCCGAAACTCTGGCAGATGAGGAAGCTAAAATTTTTAAAAGCACATCGCCTTCTTTATAAATTATAACTCCTCTTCGATTTTTAT
>NW_027115445.1:1678704-1682070 GCF_000696795.3 Halyomorpha halys | reverse complement strand
CCACCAATGGGTGGTTCCTTCCCAAGATTTTCAAGTGTTTATGAAACATACTACATATTTACCTATTGTATTATTTTGTACAGTTGTAAATTACAATAAATAAATAATTAAAAAAAAAAAGTTTTCTCGATTTTTTTTTTTTAAATCTCAGTTTCTTTTCTTAAGAAAATACCTTTTTTCTAGTTATTGGGACCCAACTAACGATTTGCAGTAGGTAAAAGACAGAAATTAATGACATTAGTCTTAGAGTGATATTTCATTTAAAAGCTAATGAGTAGCTAAGATTAAACTCAGATACCAGACTATTTCTAACCATAATATAGCTATTCCGTAGCGAATTTCACGTTTATCACCTTGTTTAATTGTCTTTTCAATGAGTTGTAGAACGTTTTGTTCCCCAGAATTCGTTTTCTATATCCCTCATCGTCTTTTAATGTTACGGGTCCAGGTTACTTTTATATACCATCTCTCCCTACCTAATTCAAGGCATACCAAACGTCGGCTTGTTCCTTTTATCGCCTCAATATACCATTTTATTGTTCTCCTCTCCAGCATTCTACATTTATGACCGAACCATTTCATTTGACGTTTCTCAACTCTAGACTTTATTGCCATCACCTTTAATTAAAAAAAAATATTTTATGTTCTACAATCGTGAATATGTTTCCCTTTATTATTTAACTGATCAATTCTTTTTATAATTAAATTTAGTATATTATTTTAAAATTTATTAATACAGTAACGGGTGTGATGTGAGTGAGGCACGCTGGTTGACGTGACCACAGAGGTCATATCAAATTAATTTGTCGATTCAAATACCATTTTAAACACATTAATTTTCCTCAATATTTATTTGACACGCATTTTGATTTATAATTAATTTTCTTTATTATTACTTAACAGTTTTCCTGTTTATTATTACTTAACAGTTCGGATCCGTAATCATAACCATAATATGGAAAAAGAGATAAAAACACGTTATCATGTTGTACTGCCCAACTGTATTGGTTTGGGCCGTTCGGGCCTAAGGTAGCTGGAGTACCAACTTTAACAGCCTCGGTTGCATCCGGCCTTGAGGGTCATTTATTTCTGTGAAGATCCCACGAAATGTAAATTTGATCCTTACCATCGTTAGAATAGGTTGGTACCCTCCAGATATACTATAATATTATATTATAGTATATCTGCAGCTTTACATGCTACATACAATATGAAAATATACACCAGCCGGAATGGACCCTCCCCATTCTCTTTGAGCACCTCGGAAAACATGCCATCAATGTATAAAACCGCCTTCAGCGAACACTGCATACTGATCTTAAAATTCCATCCGGCAAGACAAGATTAAATATACAAATGTATACATAATTAGGTTAAGTTAAAATTGTATATATGTATTTGCTATTAATAAATATTTAGGAGGTGAGAAAAAACAATTTATTATACGAGTATATTTTATATTTGAATATACAATAAATTGTAGATTTCTTTTATTAAAATGTTTTCCCCATTATTTTCCTATATGGCTCTAGAAATATTTTTTTCTCATAACACAATACATTATATTTTTTTCTCTTTAACGAATATAAAATAAAATTGATCTACAGCATAAAAAGTAAAAATTTTAAATGTAATAACAACATATATAAAAATAAAACACTAACACAGTCCCGTATATAGCCATCATTTAATAAGAATACAAAAAAAAAACTCTACAAATATTTACATGAATACACGTATAAACGACAATAAAAAAAAATTAAATTAAATAAAGTAATAAATATGAATATAAAATAAAAATATGGCAAGTGAAAAATATTTAAAAAATTAATAAATATAAAAATTTAGAGCAATAACCATAATTGATATAGACAATTTAGAAGGATTCTTTACCATTAAGGTGTCTCGTTTTCAGGTACAACCCATAATGTGTAGAGACAATTTTTTAATTTTTGCCTGAGCATACTGTCAACATACGAGAGGTATGAGATTCTTATATATTATTTTGTTTATTCTAGGCCGAGTAGAATATTAGTATTTACTTATATTCCAGTTAGATGGAAAAAAATATTATTAACACTGTATTTTTTCTTTAAAACATACTGTGTTGTTAGAAAACCCTAATAGTATAAGGCCAACAATCAGAACTTTTTCCACATAAATTTTGAATATTTGTGTATTCACAATTAAATGAGGATGAAACCGTGAGTTACAGTAAGTAATTGATATTTTCTACTTAAGAATAGGAAGTTTTTATTATGAATCTACTCTTGTATGTTGATTTTTTCAGTTTTGCAGAGAATGAAGTTATAATTTTTAAATTTATAGAAAGTTCATTTTCGTTTCCCTAAAGTTGTTTAAAAATGTATTTATCTAATTTGAAAGGCCTGTACAACTTCAAGCGATCGAGGCCTACAATTGGTTGAACGTGGATCTGATAAGAGATCCAATTTCCTACCTATTACTGCAACCTCTTATCTATTAATAAACAAAAAATAATAATAACCACAGATATTGCGCAAGGTTTAATATTTTACGAACCACTGTTTTAATACCACAGCGGTTCTTGGGTATACAACAATTTTGAACGAAATCCCACAAGAATATACCAAACTTGTTCATAAACCACACGCCATACTGTGTTAAAAAAATTAATTGAGATAACTAATAAATAAATAGAAGGATCAACATACTCGAGCATTAAATGTGATTGGGTATCGGAGTACGATAAAACACTCGAGCAAGTGGATTGGATTGTTAATTACAGCAGTGCGGCGTTATATCGATTCGAAAAGCTTGCGACAGTGCCGCTACTGGCCTTCCAGCACAGGTCTTAAAGAAAAACTATCAATTATGTACGCAAAGAGTAACAATAAGAAGGGTTTAATATTCAAAACAATATTTATAGAATCAAAAACTGACGGTCACTCTAAAATTAAGCATTAATATATATTTTTTTAATTAACAAGGCTAAAATTACACTATTTTTTTAAATTCATGACAGCTTAAAACTTTATCACTAGCTTTTTTTAAATAAAATTTTGTATGGTATCCACATAATATACGCATTATTATAATTTTTTTCTGTTTAAGCAGACTTATAATTAAAAAAAATTATATACTGAACTTTTATAACCAAATAAATCATAATGATTAAAATTATTTAATCAAATTAGAAAAAAAGAATTAATAAAGAATCATAAATAATTCAACAAAGAAGTTAACAATATTTTTCCGGTTACTCACTACCATTTTAAATTCTGAATTTTGCCAAGTTGTTGTTGTTGTTGATTTTTTTCTTAAAGGCGTAAAACCCTCTGGTCATCAACGCCTATGGGATGATAAAAGTAAAAAAAAAAAAAAAAT
>NW_027115445.1:1675193-1677374 GCF_000696795.3 Halyomorpha halys | reverse complement strand
AGAACCATAATCTAGCTTGGAACAGACTAATGTAGTATAAAGTTTTAACATGGTAGACCGATCCGAACCCCACGATGTACCGCTAAGAAACCGGAGTATATTTAGTTTTTTTGTTGCTGCTGACCTTATTGATGTAATGTGCGGTTCCCAACTTAATTTATGATCAAATATAAGACCTAGAAATTTATGGTGGTTTTTGTGAGGAATTGGTAAATTTTGCCAAGTTTTATCACTGGAAGTATTGACATGCAAGGACAGGAGGAAGGTTCTTCCAATTAAGTTCTCTGGTGAATTAGTGAATTATTGTGTGAAAGATCCATTGCCTAAAGGAAGAACTCTTAAAATTAAAAAAAAAAAATTAATAATCATGGCACGCACATCTTCAAAGCAGGCATTGTAAGGGACTTCGTTAAAGCGGTAAATATAAAAATAAAAAAAAAATGCGTTTTTTTTATTTTTGGCTATGTATTTTATTTGTGTACCTAAATTTCGACAGAAACATCCACATCTTAATTGTGAGAAGAAAATGGTTGAGGGCGAGGGGTTAAGTCAGTCGAGAAATAATGGACATAAATAAGTGAAACCTATTTTGATTTCCATGAATAAGTTTAACTTATTTGTGTCCATTACTACTCTATTGACAGCAACCCTACTCCTCCCTCCTCTTGAGTATCATCTCTTATAAAATCAACAATCAACAATAAAAACATCATTATACATCTTAGTTGATTTTTATACCAGAATTTGGGTATTGAAAAAATCATAATAAAAAACAAAGCTTTCATCAATAATACAAAAGGCACCATTTGAATTCCAAAACAACAAAAAGCTTGCCATAAACTGTTTGAATAAAAATACTTTAACGATGAACGGTTAATAGCTCCTGAACAATGAAAATTATGAAAGAAAAATGGTGTTCCATTTTTTCGGATTTTGAATAAAATTTAATTTTGATTTCTAAGACTACATCGTTTTTTCTAAGCAATTTTCTAATAAATTAACACTAAAACCATTAACATTAAACCAAGATTTAATTAATGAGTTAAAATCTATCATTCCAGGGAACGGCAGGAAATGTTGAAATGGCGATTACGTTCTTCCCTAGGGTTAAGAAAGAAAAAAATTTGTTAGCTTTGTAACATTGTTTTGAAACACAATTTTAGTAGCAAATAGGTCGTTATCCTCTCTGCGCTTGGTGTGGTTCTACTTAATGTCACTAGCTAAAAGATGGCGTTGAAATTTAGACAATAAAAATTGAATTAAATCTATATAAGCTACCTGCAAATCTAAGTAATATCAATCGAAAATTTATGGGCAAATGTTTTATATGTCTTATCTCATGTTCATTTATAAGTAATAAGTATAATTAGGTATTTCGGCTATTCTATAGCACCTTTTCTGAGTCCACTTTTTAGTTATATCATTAAAAAAATTATTATTAAATTTTGAGAGTTCTCCATAAACCCTGTCTCTTGTATTTTGTATCAATAACAAAATTTATAATTAAGTATTGAGGATTGTATAGTTTAACTGGAATTCCATTTCCAAGTTATATCAAAAGAAAAGTTATAGTTGAAATTTTAATAGTTTCAACAATAACTTGGGGACAAAAATAAATTTAATGTTAAATAAATAAATATTATATCGAGTTTCTACTTGAGAGTACAGTAGGAGAGAGTATAAGAAGAAGGAGATGGTAAAGGTGTGAGAAAGATAGAGAGAGGGTAATGGAGAGAGTGATTAAATATTATCATGAAGGGACTCTTCCCTATTATTATATCATGAAGGTAAAGGAATTGTTTAGGTCTGACTAATCTGGCATTGAAAGAGATACCACTTGATCATCCCGGCTTTGTTTTATTATGAAACATTTTTCTTCTGACTAATGAAAAACTTAAACAAAGACTTATTTATGGAAGCTAGAGACAAATAGGATACTAGACTTTGTAAACTTAAGAAATAGGAAGAAAGGAAGAACATAAATAAGTTAGTGGGCAATATCTCACTGAACAAGGAACTTAAACATCGCAGCCTGAGAATCGTACATCGTTAGTTTTAACACAGCGATTTGTTGTGGGGATGGAGGGTTCGACCAGAGATATACGTGGGCAGTTTAGGTGAATCTAATTTACGCCAAGGGAGATATCAGAGGGTAGTTCATTTTTCGTTATATATATATAT
>NW_027115445.1:1672380-1675143 GCF_000696795.3 Halyomorpha halys | reverse complement strand
TATATATATATTTATTTATTTATTCTCAAACGTTATAAATAGCCAAGAAATTTATATAAGTTATCGAATCAGAATGTTTCAAAACAAAATGACAGATTGTGATATCTAGTTCCGAGGATCATCCTGTGATGACCTGTGACTTATGCTGCCAAATTTTTATTCAACGACCGAATAGTTTAGTAGAAAAGTTCTTTATGGTATTAGGATATTTTTTTTTACTTGTGGATTCTATGTATCTTAAAATTTGATACCTTAAATATTTGAGGAAGAATGATCTTAGAGCTCAAGAACTTGAAAAATTAAACCTGAATCATTTAAAAACGTAACTAATTTTGACGAAAATATTTATGAATATAGCGATTTAATCATTTTCATTTTCATAAACATTCTATTTAAATTTATAATATAAAGCATTAATTACTGAAGTAACAAGACATTAGTAATAATTTATCCAGAAAGAGATTTCTCCTTAAACCTTCCTTATTTCCATTAGAACAAACTTGATGAATTTTCAATAGGTTAAATATAGTTTTAAGGAAAGAAGCTTAGCAAAGTTCAAATAAAATGTAAATTTATACCAACTGTTTACTTTTGTATTTACCTTTCTAATTATGCATTACATTAGTTTATTATAAGAGTAAGACTCTTAAAAAACTCAATATATTTTGGCTACTTTTTTTCATCTCGCCCATATATCTATAACTAATAAAAATAATTTTTCGAGGAAGAATACTGTTTTTACTATGAAAATAGATTATACGTCTATAAAAAATAAGATGTAATTTGCATACAACACACAAACACAATATTTTATGAATAACAAATAAAATGATATATTTAAAAATATATCAGAGAAAAAAGGATTCAAAGCCATTAGGCTTTGCTAGAAACTCATTTAGGTAATATTAATAGCAGAATTAGGGAGCAGGGTAGTTCAGTGTGTAAGATGCTATGCTCATAACTCCTAGGAACCCTGTTCGAATCCAACTGTAGCAGATAATATTTATTCTGTTACCATAGCCAAGAGTCAACCCTGTGGGTTTGGGAGCCCTCCTGTAGCCCACAAAGCCTCTATCATGTAGATTTGGAAAAATATTGAATCAATTTCCAATGTTACTTAAGATTTACTTCATTTTAGTATATGTACCGCCGAAGTGAGAAAAAAAAAAGATATTGCTTATTTTAACCCAGAAAATGACACTAATGAACACTACCTGCCGAGTTAAGCTGAGAAATTCGCCGAATTTTCTGTGGAGAATGGCTTGAAACAGGTGGATCGTCTGGCTCCTCTTCTATTTAATATAGCATTAGAAGTAGCTATCCGCTCAATCAGAACTAATACAGGAAGGACCATTTACAATCGACTGACTCAACATTTAGCAAATGCAGATGATGTAGTCATTGCCTCAAGAACCCAAGCAGCATTAAAATGAACACTCCAGGAATTTGAAGAAGCAACAATAGAATTTGGCCTTAAGGGGAATGAAGACAAAACAGTGTACATGAAAAACTCAAAAAAGGATAAGGAAAAGAATACCAAAGCGAAGCGAAGAGACCACAGTTTCAGTTCTGTATACCAGTTTAAGTACCTGGGAAGCCTGGTTACAGATAATGACAAAGTAGAGAGCGAAATAGAGGCCAGAATAGCAGCAGGAAATAAATGTTATTTCTCACTGCACAAAATACTGAAGTTTAGAGCTCTCTCTAAAAGGATGAGAGTAGTCATTTACAAAACCATCATAAGGCCAGTAGTGATCAATAGGAGAGAAACATGCCTCTTGACAAGATAGATGCAAAACAGATGCTCAACTCCTGGGAGAGAAAGGTATTGAGAAGGATATGGGAAGGAGTCTCGGAGAATGGAGTCAGGAGAAGAAAGAATAAGGAACTGATTTAATCTGTTTGGGGAACCCAGCATCGTAGCTTTAGTCAAAAGAGCAAGAATAAGATGGTTAGGATACGTTGAGCGGATGCTCGATGAAAGGATACCCAAAAGATGGTTTATGGCAAACCAGATGGGAAATGTCCAAGGATAAGACGGCGGGATGATGTGGAGAAGGATTTAAAGCTGGAAGGGTTGGCAGATGGAAGGAGAAAGCAAGAGACCGTGTAGATTGGTTAGCTGTTGTGGAGGAGGCTCGGGTTTTTGCAGGACTGTGTTGCCATAATAATAATAACCCACAAAATAGAAAACTATCAAATTTGAATAATAAAATAAACAATGAAGATCGTAGGATTTTTAATAAATTCCTATCTCCTAAAAAACATGAAATTTTTAATAAAAAATTAAAAACAAGTTTTTTTTTTCTAATAACCTAAAACAATAAAGACAGTATGATTAAACAAAAAATTAGATAAAAATCATAAATAATGAATGATATAATTATACTATACTGGAATTGTTAATAACTTAAAACCATTT
Source organism: Halyomorpha halys (assembly GCF_000696795.3). Lineage (NCBI taxonomy): Eukaryota > Metazoa > Arthropoda > Insecta > Hemiptera > Pentatomidae > Halyomorpha > Halyomorpha halys. The sequence goes on along the minus strand of NW_027115445.1, from coordinate 1,672,721 downwards.
CAAGAGATTTAAGAATGTATTGTGATTTTTTCTGCAGGTGGGTAAGCCTTAGCACATTTTTTTACCCATCATAAACTCTAGGAGATTGTTCAAATTTGATCATAAACCTAATGACTAGGCGTCATCAGTAGGATATTGTATAATTTTTTTTAATTAACCAAACAATTAAGAACAACGTCAACAGTCTATTATAATAACAATTAAGTTACATAGATTTAGTGAAAAAGTGGACTTGTATTGATCCTAACCCAAAGCATTATGTTTTAAGAAACGTTTAATAATTAATTAGTAGTAAAAATCTATTGAACAGGAAATAATATTATTGATATAAGTTTTATTAA
>NW_027115445.1:1666097-1672263 GCF_000696795.3 Halyomorpha halys | reverse complement strand
GATATTTTTCTAGGGTAAAGTTTATTATGTTTTGAACAGTAGAAATCCAATAAATTCCATATCCTGAAAATTGCTTTAGCAGGGAATTTCTGCAATAAGAACTTTTTCATTTTCCATTCTTTTGTTACTTTATTAAACATTTTTATAGTTTTAGGATGTATTAATCCGGGTTCTAAAGACTGACACTATAAAATATATTAGAACTTAAAGTTTTATATCAGCGGTCAGATAGTAAGCACCGGATCGAGAGATTTATATACCCTTATTATCATGATTCTCAGGAATTCTTACAATACTGTCGGAAATAAATTGCAATCAAAACAATATTTCTATGTTCCGTAGCAATGATTATGTAAACCACATTAGGGAAATTTGAATACTTTTTTATTAAAAGAACTATTACTTAACCCATTGACAGTGTATACCGTGACGGCCATGGACAGAGTAGCCAAATGAAAATACATACCAGCAGCTATAAAAACTGAAAAATTGAAAAGATGGGACATGGCAAATAGCATTCCAGAACCGAAAGATATGCATTTTAAAGTGGAAAGATAGAAAAGATGTAACTAATCAACAATTCACAACACGGATATCACAACTGTACAGAAAAATAATGAGAAGAAAATAGTTCCAAAGGTCAAATCATATTACAATTTTACAATGGTTGAAATAGACAAGGCCGACCAGAATCTAAGACATTACTACACAGCAAGAAGCAGGGGAAAAAAATACTATTATAAAATTTCTATACACTTTCTGGACCAAGTCATTTGAAATGACCGCATTGAAATCATTGCATCCATACTGCATAAAAAGGAAGGCAGAACCATGACCCACTTACAGTTTCGACTTGAACTGATAAATAAACTAACAGCAAAATACCACAAGGAAGTACGAAGCCCGAACTAAGGTGATAGTACAAGAGCCCATCAGGACAAGAAAAGGCAGTTATATCACTCCAATTTTAGATTACTTTAATGAAAACTGTGTATAATTGATTAATTAAACTAGCCTGAATTGATTAATCTCCCAAATATAAGTAGGGTAAATAAAAAATGGCAGCTGCTTCAAAACGTTAAAAAAAAATAATTTTTCATTCGGAACTCTATTTCTTTAATACTACCAACAGCACTAGAAAGTTTAAGAGTACATTAATTAAGTAATAGTAAATTTGCTAAAATATGAGCCCTAATAAAGCTAGTTTTGAGAAATATATACCTCAAAAACCATTTGACGTGCAGATGTTTTTTGTAACACTCAAAGTAAAGCTAGTTTAACGGACTATACAGCAGTTCATAACATTTATCTGTGCAGGAGTAGTAGTTATCATCATATTAGCTAAAATAAATTGATTTATAGTTGTTTGGACAAAATTGGATGTGTAAAATTTATATTCATATACAAATTCATAAAATCTACTACCCTTACTAAGATACGTTTCTTAAATTACTTAGTAAGTTAAACTACCTTTATTTTTTGTTCTCGCAGACATATTCTTATGGTTCCTAAGATTTATTTTTTCAAAAATCAATAATTTTATCTGAATAACTAGAAATTAAAATTATGTGAATTTAGTTTGTCAATTATCATGAAAACTACTATTCCTATGAAGATAAACGTCATAAACTACTTTATAGTAAATTAAACTAGCTTTACTTTGATTGCTTATTGACATCTGTACGTTGAATGGTTTTTGAGATATAGATTTTTCAAAATAAATTCCCTAACTACTGATGTTTCTGTACATTTTTCATGAAATGTCGCTTTTTAAAAAGATATATCTCCGGAACTATTGAACGTAAATACCTTTATTAGGGCTCATATTTTTGCAAATTTACTATTATTTGATTAATGTTCTCTTAAAAATTCACCCTACTTATACTAGGCAGACTAATCAATATAGGCTAGTTTAATAATACATAGTTTTCATTAATGTAATCTAAAATAGGGGCGAAATAATTTCCTTTTTTTCCTACCTGGCTCTTGTACTATGAGAAAGGAAATAAGACACTACTGCCCCCATTGTGACGTTGGCTTATGTTTCCATGATTTAAAACCTATCATACAAGGACTAATTACTAACAACAGTACAAGGTACATATGAAACAGGTTTTCTTACATTTTACATTACATGCCGAAGTATTTCCGAACAAGAAAAAACTAGACATTTTTTAGACCATAATTTATTATCTTAGCCCACTGTGAAGGGGTTATATGGAAACAAAAATCTGGTGCAGTGCGCGCGCCACACAACTTTCATTTAGAGAGATCCGTCCGTTTTGGCTTTTTCTGATTCGAACTACAGTTACTGTCTCTATTTCTGCACAACGGTTTAATAAACGTTAACGATAAAGGAATTCGTGAATGCGGTCTGAAGAGATCGAGTAGTCTCGACTTTTTCCGATTTGAACTCCTGTCCCTATTTCTCCTTTAATTATTTATCAAATTCATTAATATTTTATATTTATACATTTTTATTCTGACAATGAGAAGCGCAGTAAGGCTATGACAATTAGGATAACACTTATCTGGTATTAAAGATTACTTAATTGGACATTGATTTGTATCAATAATGATAAAAAAAAAATTGTAAAACCTATCCTTGAAAATGATACTTATATTTGAACGATTTCAAGCAAATAATTGCAGTTACATCTCTAAATATGTAATTTTAATTTCGTACGACTTTTCATTTTTTTGAGTAAGGCAGATGACACACTCCATTTTGCGAGTTTTAGTTATTATCACTGTTTAGGAGACCTCTGTGAGAGTGTATTTCCGTCGAAAGCTCAAATCCGAAATTTTGCACAATTCCTTATATAAGTAAGTGGAAGGAAAAAAGACTAATTATCCAAATATTATCTATTATAAATATTATCCTAATTAGCCAATCCCTCATTCGAGTCGCTTTCTGGAATGCAACAGCACACAGCTACAAACTAGAACTATTATCGTTTGAAAGTATATTTTTAAAACGTTGGGCTAACTGGACGAGCATAGAGTTACTACAGTCTATTTCACGCCTCACTAAATATTTTTAGGATTAAAATTCAAGGCAAAAATAAGGCACTACTAATTAAAAAGTAGCTTAGTTTAGAAGTGTTTTTTAAATTATTGAACATACTCCATGGCCGAAATGGTCAATCGTTTGAAAACATTACGATTTAAGAACAAAAAAGTCCTAATCTGATTCGTCCAGTCCTTTTTCCAGGCTAAACCAACTCATCCCTGGAAATCCCTTTATCCGATGAGCATTTTAAGCAAGATCTTTTTTTTACTGGAAACAAATGTTTAAGCCTGAATAGCCTTCATATTTTTCTGAGCACATTCTTTTGCCTTTGATTACAATCATTAAAATAAAAAATTTTAATTCTTATTATACTCAATCCAGTTTAAATAATGATCGAGGATAATAATAATAAGTAATCATAATTAACGGGTTGTCAAGCCATAATTGTTGAATGACTGGGAAAAACACAATTTCAAGGAATGAACTACCGATTTACCATTTAAGCATCTCGCTTGAGCCTTTCTAAGCCAAACATAAATATAAATAGTAATATATAATATTATCGTTATAAACAGCAATTACATACATATAAAAAGGTCTCGGCGTTTCTAATAATACAAATTCAGAGCGATGAGCCTGCAAATCAAAACTACATAGACATGAGAACTACTTAAACATTTAAAAATACAATTGCATGCTCAACAAACACCACCGGGTATAAAATACAATAGAAGACCTTGCCAACAGAGCAGGATAGTTGGAATGTTGGTGCCAAACATCGGAAGAAAAAAAAGGTCAGATATTCGTTAACACCCAGCGGAAATGTTGTTTAGTTAATAAAGAATCGTATTCTATCAGAATTAACTAAAAATAAATATCTTTCTCAGATTTCAATTGTAGATATTTAATAGTTATATACAACACTACCTGTCGACAGTTCATTTTAAATAAATATGTAAATATCGTAATCTACCGAAATAGGCAAAATGAGAGAAACATAAACAGGATTGAAAATACGATTATTTTAAGAAAAGAGGAGTTATCTACTTAGGGAGTTATTTGATCTTAGGTGTAGATCAATGTATTGATTTAACCATGTACAATGTGCAATTGTTTAATGTACAATTTTGGCTCTGGTAGTAAAATAAGAGATTTAAATTATAAAAAATAAAGTTGTAGGAAAGTGTTTCTATGCCCTGTAAAAAGCTCTCTGATACAAAAGTCTTTCCAGAAAAGCAAATCTTTTGTTGTACCAAACAATAATTAGACCAGCGGTAATGCATGGCAGTGAGACATGGCATCTAACCAAGGAAAATAGAAGAGCTCTACTAGTTAGGGAGAGAAAAGTCCGGAAAAAGATCTTTGGAGCCACTAAACAGGAGCACAGTTGGAGAATCAGAAGCAATGACGAAATAAAGGAATTGTATGGAGAGCTTGATATCCTCTGTGCTATTAAGAAGAGCAGACTAAGATGGTTGGGACATGTAGAAAGGATGGAGCCCTGCAGGCTACCTAAAAGGATGCTAAAAGGAAAAGGGACAGACCCAGGCGTCGGTGGCTGGATGATTTGGAAGATGATTTGAGAGGGATGGGAGTTGAAAATTGGAGGAGTCTCGCTGAAGACCGCAGACATAGGACAGAATGGTGACAGAGGCCCAGATCCTACAAGGACTGTAGCGTCCAACAGTGAGTGAGTGAGTGAAATAAAGTTGTGGGACAACTAGAGAATTTAAATTTTCCATCATTTCAAAATTCAATTTTTTTTTTATAATATCTCAAATATAATATAATTTTAATATCTCAATTCAGTTCTAGGTTATATTTTAGGTCATTTGGTCACACCGTTTACACTTTAGCAACATCGAAACTGGAGCGTTATCAGTTCGATTCCGTCCTGAGAGGGTTGATTTTTATTCATGACGGCTCCACAGAATGAAATAAAAACCCATTCTGGTTAAGACAGCGTGGTAAAAACCTAGGATACTCTTTTCGCATGCCAGAAACGGCCATGAAGGAGATTAAAAAAGTAGGTGTTTTGACAAATTTTCTATGGCGTCTAAAATGTAATTCGAATGAAAAATTCTGACATTGATGAAAAAAATTGTTTTCACTTTCTACCAAATAGAAGGAACAAAAAATAATGAATATATATATCAAGTTAAGCAATCTTTAAAATAAAAAAAAAATAAAATAGTAAAAGATAAGAAAGGGAATGAGGCACAACAGGTCAGATAACTAAATATCTAGGTTAAGAGGTCAAAGGGCACAGCTAATTACAAACTTGGCTACAGTCGAGACAATATTTCCTCCAGCAAACGGGCTAAATTTAGCAGGCCGTAGTTCTATATATAATGCCGCGCGAGGTTTCGTTGAGGAAAAAATCTTACCTTAATAACAATAATACAATATTTCCAGTTCTTTGAGCTTAAATTAATTTGATACATTCGTGGAATCCTAATGAATAGTTTTAGATATCGATACCAAATAGCGACTGAGCCGTCAGGTCCTAAAATCTTTCATACCTCCTAACGAGCAGGCTAAGATATCATACTTAAATATATTACACTCCTTGAGGCTATGATTTAATCCAGTAAAATAGAAAAAAATAATGAGAATCTTTAATAGTACACCAAATAACAATAAAATTCTATCTGTCACATCGTATTCATATACAATCAAGAGAAAAGTATCCACTTTATAGAAGCTGGGATAATTCCAAAAGAGACAATATTTGACTAATAAAAGAGAAAAATATTTTCTTCCACCACTAAATTCGAACCTGGGCCAGATGAATCGATTTTCATATCCAGTTCCTATCACATTTTTTTTCTTCTACCAATAACCATAAGAATAAAGCATAGCTATATTATTTATACAAATTTGTTTGTTCTTAAAATCATTATTTTATACCAAACGTTGGTGAAAGCTTAATGTGTTTTTAATTACCTTAAAGACCGGTCGTTTAAAAAGATCTTGTGCCTTACAACGTAGAGCACATCTATGTCTTTTTCCACATAGGAATCAAGTAGAGAATATCCCTTTATTGGAGTTTTAAATTACTTGATAGATTTATTTATTGATAGATATTACAATCTGCCACACAGTTGTGGGCAATAGGTAATATTGATAAATGATCTCATACATACTAAAATA
>NW_027115445.1:1663513-1664262 GCF_000696795.3 Halyomorpha halys | reverse complement strand
TGGGAGATATGTTTGGATTTTAGGATTCTTTTGGTCATGTTAAATTACTAACGTCGTTAGTTAACTCTATTACATTGAAACGTCGGTCCTAATAGTTATTGGGAGGCTTAAATGTATTAAAGTATTAGGGCTCCACAGAGTTTATAAAAACCCTATAATTACCTTAGATATTGCGGGATAAAGGGATCATTTTGATTGCAGGATTAAACCTTATTTAATAAGCAATAATGAATTACAACCATTTAGATTTGAATAACGAAATTTAGCAAATATTTATATAATGGTTTATTATTAATTATTTAATACATCAGGAAAAAAAATAAAATTAAAAAACTTTATTATTTAATACTTGTCATTATCTATATGTATATAGTTCAACGTTATTATTCTATGATTAAAACAAAATTAAAAAAAATTGGGTGACGGTAACACACAGTGAGTTCCGAGGATCATCATAGAAAGATCAGTAATAAAGGTAGAGGATTTGAAAAAAATAGTTTAGAATATTTCTTTCTATTTATCGATTTTTTATTATTTTTTGTAATATTGTATTTTGTAATTGTGGTATGCGCAAGCACTACCATTACCCTAATGCTAATCAATTGAGGCTTTGATTAGGATCAGTACTGCGATTAAGAAAAACAAAAAAATATTTTTTTCAATTATATATTTACTACCAACATTTCGATCTGTTTAATTAGGGTATTCCCCGGAGTAAAAATTGGGGGATATTACCCAAATTAATTATT
>NW_027115445.1:1648875-1658103 GCF_000696795.3 Halyomorpha halys | reverse complement strand
TTCGAAGGTTTAGTGGAGCCCCAAAGCTCAACTCCGTATGTCCAGATGGGCCTTTTATTGTCATGTAGATCAGTCTTTTGTAATGAGTTGGAAGTATAGACCGTTTGTCTAGTAAGTGCTGTAATAGTCGAAATCGACGTGCAGTTTATCCATAAATTTAAATCTAGAATTCTATTTATATATCTATTTTCTAGAAATAATTGTTGTTCTTTTTTTTATCCACCAAATGTGTCTTCTTAAAATACATATTTACGCTGTTCCACCCACGTAACTAACTACAATAAAAATATACTAAATAATACATATACAATTTTTATCATTAATATATTAAAAATAAAAATTATCATGAAACTTCATGAGGTTATGATAGGAGAAACAAAAAATATGTATCAGCCCTTTATAAAATTATAATATATACATACATAGGTCAATGTGTGAGGATGTAACATAGAGAAAGAGTAGAAGCAATAGAGAGCTGAAAACATTCTACAAGACTACAGGACAAAGAAAAAATGAAGCCCGTTTGCATTAAGCGGAACAACTCAAAAGGACAGCGCAAGAGGATACTTCCAAGATCTTACAAAGTTTTGACTTGAGAGGAGAAAAGAGATGCTGAGTGACCAGCGAAGGGGTGAAAATAAAAATTATGAATAAGAGAGAGACTAGAATAAATATGAGAATAAATCTTATGGCGACGTAATTCCATAAACGTTTATGAAAAAGCACAGGTCAGTTATGGATTGAGTTGGATGGTTTATAACGCCATGTTCCAACAATAGTATCTGACCCAAAATTTATTTAACCCATTTAGTATAAATTCACTGGAATCCCAGGATTGAGTCAGTTCTTCCTAGTCCATAGAGATACGCTACCCTCATAGTTGGTTATGCTATCCTCATGATGGTTAGTTAAACTATATTCATAGTGAGGTAGGCTATCCTCATAGTCTGATACGCTATTCTCATAGAGAGATACATTATTATCTTAGTGAGATACACTAAACTTGTAGTAAGATACGCTATACTCTAGTATGATGTTATCCTCATAATGAGACACGCTATTCTCGTAGTGAGATCTGCTATCCTCGTAGTGAGATAATTAGGCAATCCTTACAGTGAGATACACAACGCACTCGTCATAGTGAGATATACTATTGTCATAGTCAGTTACACTATCTCCTTAAGCAATATACAAAGATTTGTGATTTAGATTAGATAAAGGTTGATAATAAGTAAAAATATTATATAGTCAATTCTTTTAAGTAACAAATAATTAAAAGAAAGAAAAAGTTATAGAATTTTTTTTTTTATTTTAATAATAGTTATTAAACAACAAAAAAGATGCAGACAAATCTAAAAGATATTTGGATAATAAAAAAGTAATAATCCATGCACTATAATAATAATAATAATAATAATAATAATAATAATTTAATGGAAACGGTGCTTCCAACAGAATATTAGGACAGTAAATAAAAAAAATAACTCGTCAGATATTAACTACGCCATGGAAACAAAACATTATCGTAATGTTACAACGTGAATGTTAACATTGTTAGACAAAAGATGTAGGATAACAAATTTATGCTTAACCGTCAAAATTCATACTTTTCAAATAATTCATAAAGTAATACAAAATTAAATCTCCAGTTATAGAACTCTATTTTATGGAATAATTCATTATCAGGGTTGTAATTAAAAATTTGTGAGCAATAAAATTGCGGCATCCGTAAATCCTCAGAAACAATGCGAAAGGCCTATAAAATTTTTATACCGTTTTTTCATTGCTACTATAAAAAATTTAGGATACATTCTGAAAAAATAATGAGTTGATTTATTATACTACCTTTTTTTTATATTTAATGCTAACGACAAACAGTTAAAGACTATACATTAAAAGTATAGGCCTACTTATATTTATATTTATTAATTTATAAAATTCATATGATTTAATTATAATCAAACTTTTATATATTAGATTATTAGTAGTGGTTACAAGCAATCGAAATCGTAAGTGATATAATTATGTATATAATATACATAATACTATATTTGAAAATAAATGAAGACATAAACTGCAATGCTCTCCAATATTTTAACGGTTTTTCATCATGTAAGCTATTGTATAAATGACAATTATTCACTTATCACGTGAAAACGTAAACATATTCGTCTAAGATCTAACTAGACCTAAAAAATAAAAAATAAAAACCTAAAATGAACTAACATGTGAATGTTATAAAACATTAAATAACTAACATAAATAAAATAATAAATATAAATTAATAGAAAAATTAATAAATAAAATACAAGTGTTAAATATAAATTATTAAATTAAAATGTTTGAAAAAAGTCACCTTAAATATATAATTATTCATTCCTAGATTTAATTTAACGATTAATTCACTAATCAAAGAAGTTTGGACTCGATTCTGGTTGAGTAATAAAACATTATATCGTGACCTGGAAATACTGATAGACTAAAATAAGAACAATCAATAAAGACTTTCGGGTCAGAAAGTATGTAGATTGTTACCTTACCTGTGACATGAGAGTCTTCAACCTGATGCTAAATAAATAAATAGGAAGGAAACAAAATTAATCATATGGGTAGTATGCCGTTTTATTTGTATTATTACATTCACTGTAAATAATATAAATTTAAAGTAATAAATAATTTATATATACTGTGAAATCTTATTATTCCAAAATATAAAATATGGAAAAGTAAAGCATTTATCAGATAGAAAGTTTACAAGCAATCAGTGAATCAAATTAACAGCCGACGAAATCAATCAGAAACATTTGCTAAATTGCTTCCTTTCATCTTAAATGATTACACCCGCAAATACCTGTACATTTTGGCGATCGTCCGCAGTTATTACTCTAATTGTTTTATTCAACAGGGGCTGATAATTTCTCTGAAATTGAAAGGTTTTTTTAGCACTAAAAGCTTATTATTTATTGAAATATATTAAAAACTTCCACGAAGGGAGGAAGAAATAAGCAATGGTGATCAATATGATTTAATATTAATATTAAAAAATAAATAAATAAGAAGACAGGCTAGTTTTAATTTGTTAATTATATATGTAAACCAATCAAATGCCTTTGATTAATGACGTTAAAATTCTATTAAATTGTCTGAACAATCAAGGCAGGTTTTTCATAAATTCAAATTTATATACAAATCAAAGAAACATTTAATACTTTATTTTTGATAATTAGAAATAATTAAAATCCCAAGAAACCTCAAACATTAACTAACAATTTTTGTATGATTCAAAGAGCAACTGTAATCCTAACCGTATTTTAAATTGGCATTTTTATGTACAAAAATACAATATTTCGGAGCTATATTTCCTTCTAGAAGTGCAAAGAAAAAAATATATTGGATTTGTCATACATAAAAAAAAAAATATCGAAATTAACTAAAAATCCTGTTCCATAACTCAACTGAATAATCAAATGGTTCCGATTAAGAAAGTTAATATTCATAATAATTTACATTACAACAGAGCCAGTGGCCTATATATTCAATAGCGTTTATATCCCTGAGCGCTTTCTTTGATCTAAGAAAAAAATTATCTCGACCTTTAAAACTTCTTGAAAGGAGTTCCATCTTAGGCAGAATTATTTTAAAGTGTCGGACATCTTAAGCTACCTTATATGCCAAAAATATTAAATAATTCATACTGGTGGATAATATTAAAGAATAAATAATAAGATAATAATAAAGACTTCTCCGCGTGACATAATAGAATCCGTCAGAATATAAGTTTACTGACTATGCAAATTAAAAACTAATTTCAGGTGTGCAATAAAACTATATATGAGTAAGTTAAGGTTTACACGGTTACACAGTTTAAATTGAGCACTAAAAATTCCTTTCTGAAGAAACACCTTCTTTCATCCAGGTTTTTCATCGTAGCATGTTGGTATTGTGTATAAAATTATTTAAATTTAGATAATAAGAAGTTTTCTAGTAAAAGTTAATATAATCACTTCCCAAACTATTTGTTTTTTGTTTACAAATTCCATAGCTTAAGATTATTCAATTTATTTCAGAATTTATATTTCCTCCTGTTAATATTAGGTATTGCAAATAGAGAGTTTCAATAAAAATTGTTCCAGGTAACCTACGGCAACCGAAAGGTTGAATTGGAGTGGCTGCCATAATGTAGGCTATACTAGTGCCGATGTGGCCAACAGCCAAAAATCACCTCCTCCAGCGCTCTCTGTGGTGAGGAGAGGTAACCCAGGCTGAAGAGAGAGAGCCATCTTGTCTTCAGCCAGAAGCAGTCAATTCTTTTCGTTAACTCATTAGTAATATCTACCATGAGTGAGTAGATTTACTGGAGTAGTTCCGAGCAGCAGAGGAGAGAAAGATGGATAGAAATGTGGAGGGAACAAAGAAGCACGGAGTAAGTACACCCACCAACAACTAACATCTACATCATCATCAACCACCTCATTATATCTACAATTTTCCATAGCCCAGTCATTCAAAATGTATTAACCAGTTTAACCATAAATATTTCATTTCGACCACCCCCTACATCACTTGTAATTTATACAATAGAATTTCACTATCATTCAGTCATGTGTTATTTTTCATTTATATACAGTCCACTCAAACCTAACCAGCCAAACAAAAGTAAACGTGTGCCTGGCATAAAGGTGAAGGCATGCTTCATACAAAAATTATACTAGGTTACATGAGATGCACAAAAATTAATTCTAAAATAATTTTTTTTTAAATTCCTATCCACATTCATAAATTATAGCAATATTTTCAGTTTAACAAAGGATATATGTAAGAAACATTGTCCGTGATCTTCCGTCACCTTTCGAGAATTTTAAACGTTCTGTATTACTTCCGGTCCCTTGCTCTCTAATTTGTGGTCACAGGGTTCCTTAATTTAAATCTTGATCTTTTTAAAAGGGCCTTGTTAATCATTTGATTACCGTGACGTTTAATTCTGTCCAGCTGCGAAATCGTAATACACATCTTCATCACAACTTAATTAAGACCAGACATAAGATGACCTCTATATTTAAAGCTAAGGGGGACTTATTGAATCTCACGTTTTGTATAGTTTGGTAGTTAAGTAGACACCAATAGACAGTTCAAAACAGTATGATGTATCCATAATTAATCAGTCAGTAATATATTCTATCGGAATAAAACAACACCAAAACGTAAGTAGATTCGTGAAGGTACAAGGGTTTATACAAAGGCACTGTGCATATTGTTATAAGGGTTTAACGCACTTTATGTAGATATACTTACTAGGGAAGGAACTTGTAGGTACTAAATTCTTCTTTAAAGAAAAAGGGAAGCCAAAAAGAGGGAGGTTGACAACGCCCACGGAGCTGAGGTTAACGATGGGGATATTAGAAATTTTTACTACTGTAACCTAAAGTGAAAAAGAGGGTAGCCAGTGATCGGTACTACTTTTCTGGCACGTACTAGAAGTACAGATCTTGAAGCCCGCCTTTTTTGTTCCTTTTTTTCCTGGAAGCTTACCCTCTCCATTCTACTCCTTCCTCCAATGGTAGGGTGTACAGGCAGATAACAAATATATTCTAGCCAGGGTTAATTTAATCACTTTACCTCGAAATTCTAGTTAAACCACCAGGGCCAGATTTTAACCAATGCTACTTTTTTACGAAGCAATGAAGTTGAAAGTAGGGAAATAAATAAGTTGAAGAACCTCATGCTGTTTTCTTTAAAAAAATCTGAATTTAGAAAATATTTCCGTAGACAGGATAAACACCCTACATCAGGACCACTAATGCTGCTGGCACTGCTCAGGAGCCTATTCAATCACTTGGATCGCTTACCCTGATCCCTCATCAACCACAGGCAGATGGAAGGAGAGGCATCCATAAACATTGCTCTTGCTGGCTTCTAATGGCGCCTTCTCCCGGGACGAGGAAAGCATTTTAAAGTGCTCCGCTTAGGAGAAGGAGGACTCTGCGAGAGCCTATTAAGAATCACTTTGAGGGAAACAACATCTTCAGCTTCAAATATCCTAAGTATGAATCCTTCATTTTCCCCATTAGATCTTGAGAAATTAAAGGAGTTTCTATCTACTTATGCAAATCCTACAATTATGACCATTTAATGGTCTTAAACACTACAGAGTTTGATAAAAGCACTGAAAGTAGCTGTAATCAATAACCTTACTCCGTTTCTTTGGACTTTTAACTAGGATTTAAGTGCGAAAATATTGGGTTGAAATTTAATTAAATAAAACTTAATCAAAACGTCAACATTTTAACTACCCTAATCAAAAAATCTTTCAATAAAATTATTCTCTTAATTAAATTAATAATAATACATATTCTTTTTCCATCTTACTCAATTATAGTACAATTTAGAAAACTACAGGTTATAGTTTATTAAAAAATATATTTTTTTTAACCTTTTTTATATTCATTTTAATATTACTCTAAGGCTACAAAGTTTACCTTTTGTGATTGTGCAATACGTCCCCGGATAAAAGGTAATTTTGATCATTATTAACACATGCAGCCATACCCCGCGTTTAGGTCACTAATGCTCTGGTTTTTAGGTAACCTATCAATAGTGTTGAACCCATACAAGTACTTAAGTAATAATTATTATTTAAGGTGGATTTTTTTTTGTTAACTGGTTAGCATAGTTTAACTAACGTTAGTTGAAAATAATTTCAATATTAATGTATTAAACAATATTGTTGAACGAGGTTTGAATCTATTTTTAAAGTTCCATACTTTTAAGCTTAATGTAGTTGTTTTTTTACATTCACTTAAAATGAAATATAGAGTAAGGAAAAGTTTGCGATCGAGAAAAATTTCGAATACGAGTCCCCCAAGTCCAAAAAACCTAGTCTCACAAAATGGTGTGTGTATGACTGTAAACAATTTTGTAAATAGAAAGGAGAAAAAGAAAATACAGATAAATGGAATCTCATGGGATGAGCCAATACCGTTCAATCTTTTTTCTTTGGCTTTTGTTAAGCTGTTCTATTCATTGAATTGTAAAATGTATATTTGCTATTCCCATCTCAAACAATTCTAAAATACAAATTTTTATAACAAGAAAAAACAAAAAAAAAAAAAATGTGTTCATTATTTTCGCCTTTTCTGGCCTATCTACACTAAATTTGGAGAAGTATGTGAAGTCGTGAGTACAAGTTATTTGAAGCGCTCACCGCACCAGATTTTAATCTTTCATGTTATCTCCAATTCTTCCGCGTTTCAAAAACTGGCGCCTTAAAGAAATGCTCGGTAAACCTCATAGTAAATCAAGGCCTTTGCGCAGCTACTGTAATAATCTCATAATAAATTGCTAAGAGAACAAGTTCTAACGAATAATGCGCTGGCAAACCAATTTGATCTATTCATTTAATGTGTTGGAAAAAAAAAATAGGTTTGCGCATAAAATGTGTTTTGTTTTTTTGTGACATGATTATTGAATCACTATCACTAAATTTTTTAATGTTGTTTAAATCTATAATTCACCATGCACCAGTTCTACAATTCAATTAATTTCACCAGTAAAATTAGAAATTTTAGACAAGTAAATATGTATTCATGACTTGGAACTTCAGTATTAGCTTAGAATATGCATGGAATCAATATGGCCGCATTCTAGCGTAACCAATCGATTTAACTTACAGTTTGCATAGGATGACTAAAACAGACTTGGAATTGCTGAATCATTTGAATTTAATACTGGGGATATTATGCCAGACGTTCTATGAACTATATCTAAACTATTTCTAGACCAGGTGAATAAAAATGGAAATGTTCTTTCTTTAATAATTAAAGAGTATTATAATGAGTACATTTATCAAACGAATAAATAATTATTTGTATATCATTTAAATTCTCGTTCGAGACTGGTTTGTTTTTTTAATTATAATAAAAAGTATTCGTATAGTCTCAACTTATTTATTTACTTATAACTCCAACTTTTCGGCTAATTGGGCTATTCTCAAGGATATCTTAAATATAATATTACAGCTTTTGAAAGTTATTAAAATTTTGTGGGCTCTTCTACTTTCGTCAAAAATATAACTTAGACAAAATAGGATAATATTTGTCTTATATTTCACTTGTTATAATTTGTTTTCTATTTGCACTATCTATTACGCATCAGCAATGAATTGATTATGTAAATATTATGTAGATAAGGTTATCGATAAGAGTGTAATAGATAGTGTATTGAAAACCAAAAATATAATAAATGTTTTAGTAGATAAAAATAAGTTAAACTGACTAAGTTGAATTTTGACAACAGCACAATAGCTCGTGACCTATTAATAACTTTGTTACAGCTGTGACATTATAATTAAGATACCCTGGAGTATGGCCAAATTAACCGAAACGTTGGAGTTGAAAGTAAATAAATAAATTGATACTATATGGATGTTTTTTTAATAATAATTACCAAGTAATTATTTATAAATGGATAAGTCGAAAGATAAGTAAAAAAATAGGATGAAAGTGAAGTAACGTTAAATCTTCTAATAACCATTCAATTGCAGCCCAATCTCTCCAATCCCATATAACAGCCCTCAAAGACGGTGTCGTAATTGGAGGATTAAAATAAATCCCAACAAATCACTTTTACTCTTCGTCGTAAACCTCCTCACTGCCCTACAGTTTCCTTTAATAATGTTGCTCTCACTTCTGTCGAACAGATACACTACCTTGGACTCTGGGCAAACGACTAACCTAGAATCTTCACACAAGACTGAAAAAACAGGAAACTACACGTCAAATTTGACTGTAACAGCACTTACTGGACAAACGTTCTAAACTTCCAATTCATTACAAAAGACTGATCTACAAGACTGCAATAAGGCCTATCTGGACGTTTGGAGTTGAGCTTTGGGGTTCCACTAAACCTTAATGTTCCCTATGTAACCGAGGTAGCCCGAACTAGATATCACTCCTTCCATTATAAACCCCTTAACCACTCAAACCCACTAGTTTCTAACCTTACTTCATCTTCCATTCCTAGCAATACTCCGAGGCGCCTAATAATAATATAGCCACGAAAACCGCTAATGTCAAACGTCATCAGAGTGCAACCAATGGGTCGTTTCTCTACACGCCTGTTTCACTCCATAATAATTGAAATCAAATTTACTAAATGTATTATAAGGTACAGTGTAAATAGCAATAAATAAAAAATATCTTCTGTTGAGATTTTTGTCTTAATTTCAGTTTA
>NW_027115445.1:1646527-1648805 GCF_000696795.3 Halyomorpha halys | reverse complement strand
CTTAGAAATATTATTGAATGTAAGGTGGTTACGATCATGTTTCGATAAACAATAAAATAAAACAAATATTTAAAAAATTAGTCATATTATAACAAATATTTTAAAATCCCAACCTAGAAATATTTATTTGGTTATGATCATGTTTCGATAAACCATAAAATAAAACAAATATTTAACAAAATTAGTTATATTATAACAAATATTTTAAAATCCCAACCTATAAATATTTAAAAAACAAATAAACAATTAAATGCACTCATGAGCTATAATAGTTGAATATAGCTATATAAAAATAGTGCACTTTATAGCTGTATCCGACTCTCATAATAGACTGACCCCATTCAAGGGGCAGACTATAACCATTAAAGAAACCATTATAGTATTGAATGCTATTTTGTACTAGTAAAGTAGTAAAAACATTAAACCGAATTATTCTACTTGAACAATTTCTATTATACTTACTCCAACAGGAAAATCTATATGTGTAAAGTCATTGGAAATAAATACTTGCTTTTTTAATTCAAATAATTTATTATATAATAAAATTTCCAATATTTAGTTTGCATCAATAAATTTCAACAAAAGTAAAACCAATACCTATAGAAATAAAGAGTGTACTAACATAAGCATGTAATGATTTCATCATTTTTTTTATAAATTTTTATTTTAAATATTTTGGGTTTATTTTGTAAAAATGAATATACTTTAAGTTGTAGACTAAAACAGTTTACTTCCATTTTATTATTGTGTTATGAAAGTAGTTCTGCTGTACACCACATGCTGGAAGAAGAGACTTTAGTTGATTGATTTTTAACGAAAGTAAATGAACTTAGGAAACTTTAAGCATTGCCATTATAGACTTTTGCAGCTTAGTCTCTCATTTGTTTTATCATAATTTCTAATATCATTATTTTATTTGTTATATCATACTGGAGACCATGAGCAAACATAATCACCTGCATAGCAAATAATTACTTTATTTATGGGTTTTAAAATTGTCTTAATTAAAGTGCAACCAATAGGTAGTTTCTCTACATTCATCACTGCGTTTTGATCTAAAATCAAATTTACTTAATTTGTTTTTATATAAATACAGTTGCAAATAGCAATAAATAAATTTTTAAAAAAATTAACTTCTTGAAATCATTGTTTTTGTTATAGTTTTATGTATACGTAAAAAAATATTTGATTATTTTTTTAAATGTAAATTAAACTTTAATAATTATGCCAGCATTTGTGATGGACTAAAATACTGAAATATTGTATTTTAATGAGAGACAAAACAGACATAGAGTTTGTAAAACATAAAAATATAATAAATTTATCTCCTCGGAAAACGTCCCAAACGTTAAAATGGATTATAGTTTATAGATTTGTTTACCGTTTATGTATTTAATCAATAACCTTTAAAAAAATACTTTACGTTGAAGAACATTTAAAAAACATAATTTTAATTAGTAGATTAAAGTAAAATCGTTGTAGCTTAGAAAATGCCAAAATTGAATGTAAATTATGAGGAATTTTCCTCTCAATCGTAAGGATTAAAACGTAACTTCTTTTGTTCAGTGATATCTGCTTTTATTGGGGGGTTTTGCAACATAGCATAACTACACACACTACAGATACAGAGTCATGTTTTTAATAATACCACCCGTCACAAAGAATATACCAAGCGGAACTGGTAACTTATTGTTAACTGTTGCAAACATTTTAGTACAGAAAAGGGATCAGGCAAACCAGAAGCTATTGAGCTCTGCTGCTGTATGGCTCGATCCAATAAATGCATGGCTCAGTGCACAGTGTACGATAAATGGACAAAGAATAAGTTTTATTATTGAACAAATTCCTTTATCCATCAGTTCGCTTTCCGAGGTCACACGAGAGTTGTAATCGGGACAAAAAGTATTATAGAAGTAACCACAATTGGAAAGCATATATATCAAGGAATAAAAAAAAATCATATTCGGCAACATAAACACAGATCCAGAAGTTAAGTCTTCATATTTCCTTCATGTATTTTGAAGTTAATATTCTCATCACTATTATATAAAAATAAAACGACAACTAAGACTGGTTTTCTAAATACAATAAAAAGTTTTGATAATGTATTTATTCATCCATCTGTATAATTTATTTTTATTTTTAGATTCAATTAAATATTACTTATGAGCGAGATAACATTAGATTTTTAAGTGCATATTTCACTATATTGTTTAAAAGTATTATTAATAAGTATTATTATTAAGAACATTACTATTTATAATGTAAATAAATTATA
>NW_027115445.1:1595681-1644777 GCF_000696795.3 Halyomorpha halys | reverse complement strand
TATATGGTTTTCTACATAATTTGACTACATAATATATAATAACACGGAAGTTATTAACCGATTCCATTCAATAATTTATATTAATAACAGTGACATTGTTGATCTTTTTTTTTTTTTTAAAAATTTAAATTAAATAAAAAAATATTTTTGAAAGTTCTTTCACATATGATACTAAAAAAGTGGCTTTCTTTTATATTAACAAGTCTAATAAAAGCATTTACTAAACTTTAAACGATATATCAAGTAATAATATACATCAAGAAAACAATGAAGAAATCGTTGACCATAGAAATAATCAGAAATTTTATAAATAGTCTATTATAAAGAAAAAGTCTTTCCGTAAATGGTTATCGTGAACCTAATTACTCAATGTACCGTCAGTTCATTTTTGTTCACCTGTTTTTGATATAGAAAAAAACGAATTGTATATTTTGCTTTTTGAACTTTCATTCCAGAGCCCCCACTGAATCAATATGCAAAACTTGGGGTGGGTAAAACATGCACCTCTTAATTAATGTAAGCCCCTCCCTCTCTCAGGGGTAACATAATAATACGGGGACATGAATAAATAAATTTATTTATCGATTGCCCCCCAAGCAGGTGACACAACGTAAACTTTACTTGGAATGCTTTCAAAATAATATAAATATATAATAGATACATTTAAAAGCAAACAACAAAAAGAAAAAAAAATGTTTGTTTTATTGTTATAAATAATAACAATAATAATAATAATGAACAGATAATACCTTCAAGCTTCAAAAGTTTGTTCCAGGCAGTCGCCTATATGCTATTACTTAAATGTTATTTTTTGAATGTTTTTCATTAGTAAAATTCAAATAAATATTATATAATACATTCAAAAGCAAAGATTAGAGGAGACATGAAATAGATGTTTAAGTTTTTTTTTTACAAAAAATGAACCAACTGAAAACATTCAGCTTCAAAAGTTCAGGAATAGAAATTATTATCTTTATATCTTTCAGTACTAGTTAGTTAGTAATGTTAGTGCAAGGTTTTGTCATGCAGACTGCTTTTACATTTTTTAAGGAATTTTCTCAAAAATGTTTCTAATGATTCAGATTAAACTCCGTAAATCAAGGTATAACTAAGCGGTCTTGAATACCGTTTAGGTCTTATCCTCATAGAGATAGTTTAACAGGACTTAAATGACGAATTAGTTTTTGATTAGTCCTCTAAATTACCTTTAATTTTGCTTATTTGAATTAAACTGTTGCCATTAACAGAACAAAGACATTAGAAGTTGAACAATAAAATATGAGTATTGTGAAAAGTATAGAAAAAGTTAAATATATATATAGACAATATTAGTCCAATGATAAAAAAAAATGTGTAAATGTTATGATTTATTTTATAATTTTAAATTAAAAATTATTAATAATGTATAAATAATTCCTTGAAATATAGGGTTGTTAAATGCACTATTAAGCATTTTAATTCATTGAACTCGACAAGTTATAGTTATTTTTTGTGATATTCAAAAAAAAAAAAAAATAAGAATAGAATGGAGGAAAATTTTTAACAAAACATTTCTATTTTTCGGTTGCTAAAAATAAAGAATTAACCCTTTTTTTCTTGCCAAGTATAAAACAGTTCAAAAAAATTATCACTAAGAGTTCAGTTGTTTCGGATTTTTTCCTTCTTCTTTATTTATCAAAAAATTCTTTAATATTTTGTATTTATCTATTGTATATTATTATCAACGATAAGATTTTTTTTCAAATATACAACATAAACGTTATATTTGTTAGAAATACGTTATATAAGACATGTCGACTATCTCGATGAGGATAAGACCTTTCTTGTATTAAAGAACACTAAATTTTACATTGGCATTGCGATTTTAACCAGAATCATTAGAGTTGTAATCATGAAAATCGAAAAAAATGTAAAACATAGATTCAATTAGGTGGTATTGAGTCGTTCAAGTCGATTTTATCAAAAAAGTTACATCCGTGACATATAACCGTCTTAAATGATATAATTTCATTTTGTACGAGTTTTCGTTTTTGGACTAGAATGTTTACACAAAACATGTATTTCCGTAGAAAACTCGAGTTCGATATTTTTTACAATCTAAATATTTTCCTTTACTATATATTCCTTATATAGGTAATTGAAAGTAAAAACAGGTCACCCAAATTGTCCACTTTTCATGTTCGATTGTTGGCATATAATGTCATTCCTGTATTATAAGAAAAGAGCTATCAAATAATAACAATGCATAGTTTAATAAAATATATCATATACGCTCGAAGATTCATTAAGAGATTTATTTATCTCAGTAAAAAGATAAATATCGTCTCATTTTCATAGGCGTTACTATAGCAAATGGATGGCAGAGTGGCAACTTGGACCGGATTCCTTAAATTATTAGAAACGCTAAATTCTTGAAACAAACCATGGTAAAATTCAAAGTAGACTGACACGCCAAGACAGGCATATTGGAGATCACCAGATCTGATTCGATCGACCATCACTTTTGTTAAACTGTTCTATTAATGGTATGAACAAAAGTTGATACTCGTTATTTTTAGCAGTAATTTGTATTATGCGTGCACCGCACCAGTTTTGTTTTATATTGTGAAAAAATATCAATAACTCTTTTATAATATAGGTTCTTTTTAAACATTTTGTAGCCGGTTTTTAAAAGGCTTTTTATTTTTAAATAAAGTCAGAGTAAAAATATTATTAACTTGAGGAATACTTTATCAAATATCAAATATTAACGTCGTTTAAAAATAACTCTCACAGCCGTATATGTTAGTCTGGCACTTTCGCTCTCCACGTTACCAAACGTATGCACCACTTCTGTATTCCAAAGGGAGGTGTACTTAGTAGCATACGTCCGACCTTTATTGGATTCGATTTAATTGTTTGCTGCTTGATTTACTGAAAGTAACTACTCCTCAGAGGTGTACACTAAATATTTAAATATAAATTTTATTTCTTAAGATTTATTTGTACTTATTGGTTTACAGTTACTATATTGGTCCTTGAGGTTTAGTAAATACTGTTTATGTATGTAAATATTTAAATAAATAGTTTAAATGTTGTACCTTTTGGGAAGACTTGACTTGAAATCTCACTATTTCTCTTTTTTACAACCCTTTCTAGGGTAACACTTGCAATTTTCTCTCTTTAAGACATCACATCTCGATGTTGTTAATTGTTCATCAATAAAACTAGGTAATGTTTGCGTCACGCGCCCTATAATATGCAACGTAGGAAGTTGTCCAAGTCTAAGGTTCTATCTATATCAAATTCTCGGAGGTCTCTCTCCATCGACACCCCTTCCATCCCCCTTTATCGATACCACTTCTAAGGACGTCTTTTTGCCACCTTTACTTGATATACAAATACACCCTTATGTTAGATGTAAGGGTCATTGTACAGATCACTTGAAGATTGATACTCCAATAGAGTTATCGAAGAACACTTTAGGAGACAAGTTGTATATATTAGCTAGAAGCTGTACATAGTAATGTCAAAGAACCTGTATATCTTCTTTTTTTTATCTGGGCTTCTGTACCTGACAAACTAGGATTCCAATGAAAGAAATAGGATCTTTTCAACAAAATCCACCAAACAACAAAGCACGACACTAATGAGTTGTATTGACCTGTCAGTCCATGACTGAAAAAGATGTACAAAATGTGTTGCCCCAAGTATCAAAAACTAATTCGTTGTGATCAGTACAAGACACTATGTAATCCTTCTTATGACTTGGCTTTACAATATTTTATAAAGCTTCTGTTATATTAATGATGTATTTTTGCAGTTCTCCGTTGAACAGCCAATCCATAAAAATCCTAAGAGGGTGATAAAAGAGTTAACCTGTTATATATTTATATTATTTTATGTCTTCTATTTTAGTTTATTTTCTACGTGATATTTATAATAAATTCCTAATAAAATTTCGCTGAATTTTTTAGAGAACATTTTTTAAAAATTTAATTAGCCTACTAATTCTGTATTGTCAAAAACAAAATGTACCTAAAAGTTTTTTTTTTTGTTTATTTTAATAATTTATTTATTCATATTTACAACTGTATACACATATATACAACAAGTAAATTTGCTATAGGTGACATAGTGACATGATAAAAACATGTGGAGAATCTACCCACTGATAGAACTCCAATAACATTTCTAGAGGAGAAGATCTCGAGGCTATCTTCTTTTCAGACGCCTAGGAGGATTATTAGGTAATGAAGCAGAAGCCAGGTTAGAAACAAGTGGATTTGGGTGGTTGAGAAGTTTATTATGGATACCGTTCCATCTGGTTCTGGCCAAATCGGCAACATATGGAACAGTGAGGTCCTGATGGATGACTTGATTTGTGACAAAGTAAGGAGCATTTTACGAAGGATTTTGTACGTTAAGGATAGGATTCTGGAGGAATTTGATGGTTACCTAAAAGTTAATTTTTATTTTTATTATTATTTAACTAATGTTAATAGTTTTTATTTTATTTCATCATTAAAGGTCTAAAACCACAAATATCTGTTAAAATTAATAGTTAAACTGTAAAAAGTGAATATAAATATAAAGTGTAAATGATAAAGCTCGAAAAGCGTATCGCTGCCAGAGAGGGGGTAGAATTGAAAACTACCATTCTAGGGTTTATTAAGGGTACAACGTTACACAAAGTAAAATAAAGATCTTGACTGAAAATTCATAATTTAAAAGTTTCTGCAGGCAATGCGGCTATTCTACGTAAAATCGGTCACTTGTAAAAGATTGAATAAGATCGATAGGCAACCAGCCATGTTAGACTACGAGGAATTAATAACTGATATCACCTAAATTCCGTTGAATATCGAAGAAAGTTCATAATTTGGTTCAAGTAAGTATTAATGAGGTATTTTTCAAATTCCAACTTTTAAAATTAATATAAATTTACAAAAAATGTAAAATTATTTAGTGAATAATATAATTTACTAGTTCTCAGAGCAAGGATGAAGAAAACTATAATTTCCTCAGTTGAAGTAAGCATACTACAGGATACTTCAGGCAGTCAGAGACCTTTTAAACTTATAAATAAACTAATCATTAATTTATTGTTAATTGGTTTGTAAGCAATTCGTACATGTTTGGTTTTCACAAATAATTAAGGGTGAATGAAACTCAAAATTAAGTCTTGTTCAGTGACCTCGATCATCGAAGTAGGGAGGACATTGGAATTGATCAGAAATTAATGGTTCAAGAGGTAGAAATAGAAACATCGTTTAAGGTAAGAGAGAAATATTTGTATTAATTAATTTTTTTTTGTCTAATCAATGAACTTCTTGAAAAAATACTCCTGAATTTGATGGTCACATAAAATAACAGTTAAGGACAGTTATTTGATAAAAAGAGGATATTTATCTAGTTTGATAGTATATTCTATCATTTTTAGGCGATGAGACATCATTATAAGTTCTTTCTAACAAAAATAATAAACGTTATTTAAAAAATTCAATTAAAAATAAAGCGAAGCATTGATGCAATCAGCTGATGAAGAAATCTATGGTCAAATACTGATCGTTCTCATGTATTAATCTGCATGGCTCTATTAACTAAAAACGCAATGAGAATCTCCAAAAAATAAGCTTTATAACCTGGGTTAAAAATATTGACATGCGGAGGAGAAGAACAGAGGACTCTGTGGATGAACATGTCGAAATTAAGTCAATACATTATAACATGAGAGAAGGGAGCTGAAGACGGACTTTGGTAATTGGCCAGAGACCACGAGAGAAACCTAAAACCAGGTGGTTGGATAGAATAAACAAAGATGCCTAAGAGCTATTAACAGTAAATTGAAAAGCAACATCCCGAGAAAGCCAAAACAGTAGCAAGCTAGTTTAGGTAAGTAACGTCAATCGCAGAAACAGTAATAACTAAGTTTTATTATTTAGTTATAGCCGTATTTTATTTTTTACATAAAGAAACTAAAATATAAATCATGTTATATTATACTAATTTTATATATAAATAAATTACTGCACACTACATTTCATAATAATTAATTAGATATTTATTCTTAGTACTGTAAGGTTACTGTTTTTCTGGACATTCAACTATTACGTTAGTTTATTGCAATAATAATAAACTAGCATAATAGTTGAATTCTAATCCGTTGTAAGGAGGATGAAGTTTTCATTTCGTGGGACCACCAAAGAAATGAAAGTCGACCCCACAGGCTAGATTCAAGCCGTCGCCACAGCAATCACAAGGTAATTAAAGTTGGTAAAGTTGGCGTTCTAATTCTCTCCACTACAAGCGTCCCTAATTTTTCTAAATGAAGCTTGTACATATTATGTATAAACTGAGTTGAAAAAAAAATATATTTTTCTTTATTCTTGCTCAGAGAAATAATAAATTACTTTTTCACTAAATATATTTTTATCGATATTCTTGGTTTTTTTTCTTCATGATGTTCACATCATAAACAATCATCTTCTACAGTCTATTAATAAAAGAAAAAGCTAAGGTTCACACCGTGTTCAATGTGTTCTAATTTTTCAATCAATAGTAAATTCGTGAATAAGTTGGAATAATTTGCATCACATTCTAAAATTTATTTAAAAAAAAAAAACTGGTAATCTATACTCGGTTCAATTCAATACAGTCTCCCCTTGAGTGAACCAAAAATATAAAAGAAAACCATAAATATAAAAGATTAAACATTTTTTTCTTCAAAGAAAATTCTATGAAAAAGAACAGTATTTTTAAATTAGTATCCAAGCTAAGGCAATGGTATTTCATCGGTATTATATTTTTAAATAACCATAGCAGATACCATTCATTTCATCAGAAACTCTCTAACCACCCAAACTCACTAGTTTCTAACCTTCCTCTACCATTCCTGACAGTCCTCCGAGGCGCCTGAAAAGAAGATGGCCATGAGACCTGCTAATTTAAAAACGTCATTAGGGTTCTACGAAGGAAGGTAGTTTTTCTACACGCCTGTATCACTCCATTATAGACTAAAATCAAATTTAGTGGATGTAGGTATATGAACATACAGTTGTATATAGCAATAAATAAGTAAAAGAATAACCATAGGACTACAGTCCCAAACCTTGAATACAGGTCCTCACTAAAACGCAAGTTTCGAGTAAAAACTCTTCAATTAAGTTAATGATCGAAAACTAGGAGCTTTATTAAAATATTTTTAAAAAATTTACATTTATTTAAATGCTTGCAATATTTAAAAAAATCAAATTGAATTTTAAATGGAAAAAATCTAATATCTTAATATAACTTAAAATATTAGCTTAATATTACTAGAGCCAATAAAGTTCTTTTCCCGTCTCAGGGCATGCCACTTTCCAAACAAGACCAAGACAAAACTATATAATCTATTTTTGTTTTAATGCAATCTGAAAAAATACCATTCATATTTTGGATTATAACTAACTCATGGTAATGGTATAATAATTGATGGAACCTTCGGTTGATGACGCAGTGCAGCCAACGTACCATGGAGTGCCAAAAGTTGGAGGTCTTTGACAGCGTGACGTAGTAGGGCTAGGCAGAACAGCAGGTGCCAGCCAGTCTAGAGCAGTCAGTCGATACTAGCCTCCGACTTTTGTTCCCATCCCGGCTCTCAGTTCTTCTCTTATTTAAATTCCTCTCTCTGGCCACTGTGAAGGGGATCACTTTATTTTTATCGTGGGTGAATACTTATGAGTATCATCATTCACTCTCAACCAAAACAAGGAAGAAGTTTCACAAATGAGACTATGCACAGAACAAGAATGATCATCTTCTGAATTCCTGAATATGTCTTAATCTACAGAGAACAGTCGTTAAAATATAAAATTAAAAACATAAATAATGATAGAAAAAATTAAACAGAAGAAATATTAAAATCATTAACTCACTCGAGAACAATTCTAGGACCAGGTCAATGTCAAACATGGAATCGATAATAGGTGGTAAACTTCCTTAACTCTTTCACCACTAAAAGAGCTCTTCTAATCTAAAAGAGCTATACATTTTTACGTGAGCATCTTAATTTAGTGACAAACTGGTGACAAATTTGAAAATAAAATATGAGTACTTAAAATATATTGAAAATAAATTAGGGCACTACGCCAAAAAATTTAAAATAAACTAACAGAATGTTTTGAATGACCTCAATTTTTATATATAAATACAAAAGATTATTCGTGTAGTAGTGTAAAGTATAGAATATAATTTAGGTCTTCAATCATAAATAAGATCACAGGTAAAAAGTTGTGATAAGTTTAATTATGAAATAGGGCAAATGGAAGAACTTTGATTCAACCATATAATTTGTTTAAAACATACACACGTTATAAATTAGAGCTCATGGAAGTTTATCAGTGCCGTAATTAAAAAAGTAGTACCCAAGGGGTGGGCACACCTCTCTTATATGAGTTTAGATGAAGTAGAGCAGGCATGGTGAGAGGTACATTGGTCAAAGTACCACTATAAGTACTACTTTTTGTGTATCTGTTTTTTTTTTTAGTGGCGCCAACTTCAATGGTCATCAAAACCATTAATATTTCATTTAATTTTGCTTATATTCGTTTAGTTTTATTTATTTTTTAATTTGATTATTTTTTTTTCTTCCGTTCAATTTTATATTTTTGTCAGTAAATATTGTGATTTTAGAAACTGAAATACTAATTCTATTGTTTTACCAACGTCTCCGAGGGTTTTTGAAATATTTGGGTTTAGTTCTAAGCTATTGAGGTGTGGTGTGAAACATAGGCATTGTTGGAAAATATGGCTTATTGTTAGATTATTGATTATTGTTGCAATACTGGCAGTTCGGAGGGGTTTCTTTTGAAATAAGATAGGAGTGGGTGAGCCTCGTGTGGCATATTCTCAGTCTGGTCAGTACAACCTCCTCTCTACGGCATTTGCGACTGGAGGTACCTCTGGGCTTGACATCCTTTTTAATAATTTTTAATTATCTTATTGAGCTTCCATTCCATAAAGATTGCCATTTATCTTTGACTTCCTTTCCAAGAGGTTTACTCATTTCTGATGGAGTTAAAATTGCTTTATCCCGTCCCGGAAGCACGAGTGCTTCTCTTTCAGCATGATCGGCTAGTTCATTCCTTGCAATTCCTACCTCATGGAGCACTGCAGGGAAGCCGGCGTCATACCACCCGAGCAGACAGGTTTCCAACGAGGTGTCGCATGTGATCATCACCTGGTAAAGCTGCAAGCCCACACCATAGAGCGGATGAAGAAAAATAATGCGACCGCCTTCATCTCCTTAGACTGCAGCCAGGCGTTCGAGAGCGTGTCCCATCAGCTGCTGCTCCGCCGACTGGAGGAGTTCAAGTTTCCCGCCGCCCTATGCCGATTGGTCCGAAACTACCTGAGTGGAAGATCATTCGTCGTAAGAGTTGGTGAAGACCTTTCGCCTCCAGTCCCTACCACCTGCGGAGTACCTCAAGGCTCGGTGCTTGGACCTCTATTGTTTGTCGTTTTTACGGCACCAGTAGTCGCCATCAAGCATCGGGATGCAGTGGTAGCAGCCTATGCCGACGACATCGGTGTTTATGCTTCCAGCATGAGAGCTGAACTGGCCCTACGCTATGCACAGACTGCCTCTGCCACCATTGTAGCTGCTCTGAAGAAGGACGGCATCAAGGTCAACCCGTCGAAGACGGATGCCATCGTCATGTCCTTCCAGAAGGGGAAGAAGAGCAGGCTACCCCAGCAGTTCGTTGTGGATGATGAGGGTCGGAAACTCTCCAACAGCATCCTCTACCTCGGCGTGACACTCGACAGGCATCTCACCTTCTCCAGTCACGTCAGGGAGAGAATTAAGCTGGCCCGACAGAAGTCGTATAGACTCTACCACCTGCTCACCTCACAGCAGATCTCGCTCCGCCTCAAGCTGAAGATCTATAAGGCCATCATTCGTCCGACCCTACTCTATGGCGCACCACTCATGCGACACCTCTACCAAACTACGTTAAGCAAACTGCAGAGCTTCCAGAATTCCCTCCTTCGGCGAATAGTCAGAGGAACCACACTCAAACGGGCCAGGAATAAAGTAATCCGTGAGGAGCTCCAACTCCCCTCTGTGCCGGAATACATAGGCCGTAGGCACATCAAATTCTTTGATGGGCTGAAAGCCTGTGCCAATCCCCTATTCCGCGAAATCGCTCCTCCCCCAAGACCTGGGAGGTGGCAAAGCACAGTCCCCTTGGTCGACGTCCTCGCCGAGGGAAGGACTTCGGGCTCTGCAGCTTGAAGTCATCACACCATCACCACCAGCCGGTATGTCCCTCACATTCTTTGTAAGCCCCGGCTATAGAGCCACAAAATGTATAAACCGCCTTCAGCGGACCATGTTTTGCTGATCTTATAATGCCGTAAGGCAAATCAAGAAAAACTGTATATTGTATTGTATATTATTTCTATTGTAATAATTTATAATCCGTATTGTATATACATATTTATCAATAAAAGAGGTTTTGAAAATAAAAAAAAAAAAATTGCAATTCCTACATGGCTTGGAATGTAAATTCTACATGGAACCCATATAAATGTAACTGACATACCCATATTGTGTACAGTGTTTAATTACAAATTTTCAGATGCTCTGGATACATGCAATCTAAACCTTTTAACGAGCTTAACGAGTCTGATTTTTCGTCGTGTTTAATAGATTGTAATTATGCATAGAGTCAATAAAGTGTGATTGCATATAAAGAAATAAGTAGGTGCGCAGTAGCATTTGGTTGCAACAATCAAAATAATAAAAAAGATGATAGAGAATCTAAGACGAAGGTTTATTTTCACCGTTAAGTTATCAACGTTAAAATAGCTGGCATTAAATAATCCATCAAACCAAACAAATGAACCTAAATTATAAAGAATAAATCTTTCGTTAATTAATGATTTTTGTACATAGAAGGTTATTTTTATTTTGACTTATCTTTCTCGAAACATTTAATAAAAATTGAGGACTTCCTAACTTTCTAATCTAATATGAAACCTAATAAAATAATAAATTAATACATTTATTGTCATTTGAACATTAATTATTTCACTTATATTCATCACTTACCAATACATAATATTTTTTAATCTCAGTTAATTTAATTTTACACTTATAGAAGGGGAACGGCGTAAAGATACTTTGGAATCTAAAGAAATTACACAGAAAAGGTAAGATATCCGAGGGGTCGTGGGGTACAAGCATACGCCCTCACTCTGGCCAAGACGGGAGCCTATCTATATTCTATGGTTGGTAGGTATGCGAAACCACGCCCCCCCCCCCAAAAAAAAAATAATAAAAACAAGTGAAATTTATCTTTAAAAAATAAATAAATAAAAACCTCTTTATATATTACAAAATCATTAATTGAACGTAGGTGATAATTGAAGGAAGACGGCACAGATGCCTAGTCAAAAAAGGTTTATAGCTATTTTATTAGGAACCGACGTTTCAGCTCATTTTTATTTTAGGACTAATTCCCTAAAATTTGGTGGAAACGTTAGTTTCTGATAAATAGTTTGTCTACTATTTGTGTACCTTTCTTCAAAAGGAATTTCACAATGTTCCAATTTTCAATTCCGTTCACGAACGAAATGATCTAAGACGTTCCACAAATACCAATACTATTTTTTTTCTGCAATTTATTTCTTAAGTGTTCAAATACACTTACGTTATACGTTACAAATTTCAAGAATATAACTGTGTAAAAGTCCATTTTCGGGGAAGGCACTAATGATGTCAAAGACAACCAATGTACTTTCTTCAATACATTTAGTGTTACATGTTTTGTAACATATATTACATACGCTGAATATGACCAGCAAAGCTGAGATGAAATGTTAGTTTATAATAAACATTTTTTTTTTTTTTTTTATGCCACTACAATCGAAATCAGAATATTAAGTAGTTTTAAAATTTTATACGACTACATTTTCAAAACTTCTCCAAATATTCATTCATTTGTAGGTGGAGTTCGAGTATTCAAGAGAGAGAGAGGTTCTTGATAAAAACTGTATTTTTTTACAACATTACTTGTATTGGTGAGTTTCTTTTTCATATAAAGTATCATTTAAATGTCAAGTGTAAATCAATAGCCGCAAAGGAAATGAAGTTGAAAAGCAAATATTCCCTGACAAACATGAAAAAGAAAATTGAAAATTTTAATCTAAATAAAATAATAGCTGATCAAATAATAAAACTGAAAAATTGGGAACGACTCTCTGTAAAACCAATCAAGTTGAACGCCACTGTGCAATATTAAAATTCTCTTATTTCAATTCCAATACAAATGAAACATTGGAAATTACTTTTAAAATTTGAATTATTCTTTTTGAAAGAACATTAACCATTTTTGATAAATCTAATAATCAGGGTTTTACATAATCTATTTAATTATAGTTATTTAATCGCAGTGAATTGTAATTGTTAAAAATATATACCATATGTTGTAAATATTTTTAGTTTCCAATAACTGAATAAATCCTAAACGTATTGTTTGTATAAGCCATTTTTGCTACTTACATAAAAATGATTGTTGTTATTACTACTTATCTATATATAAGATATATAATAAGGGGATGGTGAAAAATTTATAATTCGAGTTTTAAAGAGAAATACACGTTTTGAGATCCATAATTCTAAATAACCAATCTCGCAAACTGATCTGTGTGTGAACAGCCTACCTAAAAACGAAAATTCGTACGAATTTGGAATTACATATTTAGAGTAGATTTATGTTATAGATTGATATAACAGCGACATTTTCTTTAAAATCTACAAGCGTGCCACTTTATATAACCAATTTTACATATATTTTCGAATTTCTCAAAAGCAGCCCAAACAATTTAGGTTAAATTCTTATTTTTTTTTTAATAATTTATTTATTGTTATTTACAACTGTATACATATATACACATCGAGTAAATTTGTTGTAATATTATGACATGATAAAAACATTTGAATAATCTACCCATTGATAGAACTCTAAAAACATTTCTAAAGGAGAAGATCACGAGGCCATCTTCTTTTCAGACGCCTAGGAGGATTATTAGGTAGTGAAAGAGAAGCCAGGTTAGAAACGGGTTGGTTTGGGTGGTTGGGAAGTTTATTATGGAAGGATTGGTATCTGATTCTGGCCAAACCGGCAACATATGGGACATTGAGGTCCTGATGAATGATTTGATTTGTGACAAAGTAAGGAGCATTAAGGATTTTACGAAGGATTTTGGACTGTAAGGAATGGATTCGAGAGGAATTCTATGGTTTAGTGGAGCCTCATAGCTCAACTCCGTATGTCCAGATAGGCCTTATAACAGTCATGTAGATCAGTCTTTTGTAATGGATTGGACCGTTTATCTAGTAAATGTTGTAATAGTTGGAATCGACGAGCATTTTCCTGTCTTTTCAGTCTTGTATGAGGATTCCAAGTCAGTCGTTTGTCCAGATTTAGTCCTAAGTAACGGTTCTGTTCAACAGGAATAAGTGGGGTATTATTAAAAGATACTGTAGGGCAAGACGAAGGTTTACGACGAAGGGTGGTGATGTGGGATCGGAAGGTTTGGAATACAATGGCAGGATCATTATTTACTGACAATAGGCATGTGTCATCGGCATACGTGGTGAGAATAGTGTTAAGATGGGTTGGAATGTCAGCTTGTAAAAACTGTATAAAGGATAGGACCAAAGATACTACCCTGAGGTACACCAGCAGACTGAGGAAACAGGGATGAATAAGCGCTGTTGTGATTTACTTGAAATAACCAGTCTGAGAGATAAGAACGGATAATGAGATAATAGGGGGGTAGGAATTTATGGATCTTGTAGGTTAGATTCAGCAAATTATTGCAAAATTAAATGATCAATATCACTTAGGTCGTTTTCTCATAGTAATAGTTTGGTATGGCTTAAATGCTAAATTTTCAAAATGGATTCCTCTAAAGAATCTTTAATTTTGTTTGTTTAAATTAATTTACCGTTTCATATGTGTATTGGTAATGAATAATGGATAAATACGAACAATGATAGGATTGGATATTTCATTTAGGGAGATAGGAGGAAAAATATATTTCCACGTAGAAAAAAGGGTGGTGAAATAGGCTCATTATATACCGTTGGATAGCAAAGCAAACTAGTTTAGGAAACATAATATTTAACATAAAAAGTCGTAGAAGGTAATAAAGATCTGCGAAGAACGCATAAACAGAAGCACTATTCTAGCACGCTAAAGGACTGCTACTCTGACTGTGCTATTCCGTTTTCCCAGTCTGATGAATTTTTATATATCACTATAGTTACCAAATGGTTAATTTTTAAATTTCACTTATATATCAACCTATATATAAGCCTTAGGGCCGTGCTGATTGGGGCGTAGGTCCCAGAGCACTTGGATTGAAAACGTGGGTTCGATTCCCACCGACCATTTGCCTGACTAGTTTCCCCTTCCCACTATTTACCAATACCAATAACAATATATGAGCCTTACAGTAGAAAATATGAAAAACTACATAAAATCATTCTCAGTATTTCCAATATTTATTTTACTAAACAACAATTTATCGTTAAATAAATGGTTAACTATAGAATGTATATTTTGGTAAACTTTAATAAAAAAAAAATATTAAGATTTAAAGTATAAAATATAAAGATTTTTCTCAAAACTTTTGAAATTGAAGTCAATTTGTCAACTGAAAGTTCAATTTAGAAAATTAAGACGGTAAATAATAGCCACAGTGAATTTTATAAAAATGAAATAAAACAAGCATTACGATTAATTTTTAAAAAAAAGTAGTTACTGTTTTACTAATCGCCTAATGAAAGAATCCATAAATCTTCACTCTTTGCAGAACCGATTAGTAACAAATTTTAGGGAATAGTTTGTTATAAGTTAGCACTTTGACTTAAAAAATATTATGATATGTCATGAAAAATCCAATAACAATTCAGTGAGTCGTTTCGGAGAGATTATTCTTTTTACACCTCTTTGGTCGAGGAATATTAGGACAACAATCACGATATGGATGTCACGCTAGCCCCGAACGAGGTCAAAAGGCGCAATCATCTAAACCAGAGTCAGTATAAAGCAACTAAACGAAGGTGGTGTAAAGATGTTTATCGAACAATAAAAAGAAGTATATTTCCTTATCACACATATACAACCATAAAACAATTTTATGCTGGTGTTATTTAAATAAAAAACTGTTGGACCAATGGATAATACCTGTTGAATTAATATCCATATAAAGTTTGTCAATATATAAATGATATTATACAATTTAATTATAATACTATAATTAATTAAATTAATAATTGATTGAAATTAATTAATAATTTCGATGTTATTCATTATTTGAATTACTGTATCGTTTTATCAGAATCATATTACTTTAGCCTCATTAGTTAGTTGAAATATTTTCTCTTACTAACTACCAAAGGTAGTTAAAAGCTTTGCATGCACTCCCATTTTACGTTATAAACACCCAAAACAAATTTGGTTTAGGGATTGTGCGGTTTAGTGTATAGTTGGTCCTTGTCGATTTTATCAGATTCCGTCCACTAATTTCCTTACACATGCGTATTAGTGTAAAATGAAGAATCAATGTCATTAGATTCCGTGTATCAATGTCATTACACTACTTTCGCTTATGTATGTAAAAAAATACGTTCTGTATACTCAAATATTTTAATAATGGTTTAATGAAAATTTCCTGTAGAATTAATGATCAAACAACAAATCATCAATATAGCTATTTACATACCCAGTGGAAATCTCTATGAAAGGTATAATGCTGTGAAAAAATAACACTTATTACGTTATTCTGTTCTTGAAATATTATTAATATATCAAAAATCAATTTACAATGAATATAAATCCGAACAAATACACTGGCTGTATTAGTGTAGCTAGGTTAAAATTCGAACATATTAAGAAATTGTTATTAACATTAGATACATATTAGCAATTAATTATTAAGATAACAAGTAAACGCTAAAATTATGAGATAACGGCATAATTATGGCATCCAAGGCAAAAACTATAAATTATCTCACAGTGGTTAGTCAACGTTTTAGTTTCTGTCATCAGATTTCCTCACTTAATATCATCAAATTTATAGTTATAAACGGTTGTAGATAAGCAGTAATAAAATAAAAAATTAAACCAAACAAAATAATAATAATAAGCAAATTTAAAATCTAATTTGGTATATTTTTATTATTTAACATTTAATACTTATTTTATGCTAGTAATAAACAAATTATTTATAACTTTTCTAAATGCAATAATAAATACACTCTAAAAAAAATTTAATTAGTCTACAACCCATTTCAGATTAATTACAGTTTAGAAAATTCGTAGATAGCATTTTAGGCTAAATAGTATGGAATTTTACAAGAAGTTGAATAATCAAATGATTACAATTCAGTTGACAACAAGCCAGGTTCAACTAGCCAAGTCAGCAGATATAAATATATCGCAGCAGACAAAAGTTCTATTATAAGATTTGAAAGTTGCATTATATGAAACCAATAATTTAAAACCTAGTCAATTAAAAAAAAATTATATATAAGACATGTACACCGGAATTATGGGGGAGGAGTAACGGTTAAGTAGTAACATATAACACAAATTTCTAAATAAAAAAATTTCTAAACAGCAACCTCTTTATCATGCAGTATAGGCATTATCCTCCTTCCTATAATAGCAGTTACAGAATAAGGAAAAAAATATAATACTATGTGTAGTATAATTTTTAATCGTTGTTAATAATAGCAAAAGCATATAAATGTTCCCTTGGAACTTTGGAAACTATGGAAACACTTATTTAATCTCGAAGCTATATCTAAAATTCCTACATAGTTCATATTTATTTATTTTTCATTATTAATAATAATGAGAGCTGGTTAATTAATACAATTATACAAATGTAAATGTACTTCGAAGAAAGGTGTGAAAATTTGGTAATTAATCCCTCAAATATTATAAAAATAAGAATGTGATCAAGATGGTATTAAATACTACTTAATAGTGCAATTAACATGAAAAATTCAATCAAATTAGTCAGAGCTAATTTGAAAAAAAAATCGATAATACAAACATAATACCAGTCCAAACATATACCTCATTTAAATAGGTAATTTCAGTTTCTTACAATAACTTTTAATATTTTCTGCCCGCATACGCACATATAGACTATTTTGCGTCATTTTATTATTATAGTCAATAGGTCATTTTAACTAGGAGGCCTAAATTCTAATATTTTTTTAATGATGGCAATATTTACCCTTACCATATATTTCGTATGTAGGTAAGTGAAAGTAAAAATCATTTATTGGCAAAACATTGCGCTTCTCAAACGGATAAAACAAGATATTTCAAGTAATTTTTAAATGTAATATGAAGAAAATATTTCGAATTAATTAATGTAGGTCCGAAAATTCACAATTTATTTTCTTTAATTCAGAAACAAATCTAAATTTTTATTTATAAATTATTATGAAAGACTTAAACTTTACTTACATTACTTGTGTATCCAAAAAATAATTGCTGTGAACTATTAAAAATTGGATGACAAGGAATTGGATTTCGTGCCTTCATAAAAAATTAGCTAACTTCCAAATTAATTCATTTATCAAAAGCTAGAAGAAATAATTGAAATGCCACATTTTTCCCTTTAAAGATTAATAAATGTATTCTTCTTATTTTCACAATATTCAATCTTTTCCCTCATTAAGCTACTTTATACACTGCAGTATCCCTTTGGAGAACACTAATTTTGAGACTTCGGATCCTGGATAGCTTGCAATATGTCTTTGATCCTCTCATATCCTCGATTCCATATTTGAGCCGGTTTATTCCCATTTGTCACCTGCTAAAAGCCATCTAGCAAACCCAGACTAGATAGGATGAGATCACCAAGGAATGAAACGCATATTTCATCAAAATGGCCCAAAATGTTCTAGGTTTAAATACGTCTTTTGATAAATTTAACAAAAATTGTTAAAGTATTTAGTTTACACATTGACCTACAATTAGAAAACTCCTAGTTTGCGTTCTTGCGAAGGATGAAATTCTTATATATTGTGAAATATGGAAAATTAAGATTGCGTCCTAGGAAGGTACGCAACCTAAGAGATATCTCGTAGTGGGCAGTCATCATATTTGAAGCAGATATTTATCTGTGTGTATATAATATATATAAGACACGGGTATCGATCATAACACCTAGCTCCATTAGTAAATATAGAAAAACCTGTATATATTGGATTACTACAGATAATAAATAATATACTCTGTGACTTTGTGTGCGTTATTTCTTGACCAGTTTTTCTGTTTTTGTTTTTTTAATTCTTTCTCGAGACCTACCGTAATTTATATATATATATATAATCATCGGCATCATTGTTCTACTTTTTTCATGCTGATGATACACATTGCTACCACAACAAGTTTACATACAAATACATTTTAACTACTTTATTTTCATACATCTTTTGGGGAAAA
Organism: Halyomorpha halys; assembly: GCF_000696795.3. Taxonomy (NCBI): domain Eukaryota; kingdom Metazoa; phylum Arthropoda; class Insecta; order Hemiptera; family Pentatomidae; genus Halyomorpha; species Halyomorpha halys. The sequence goes on along the minus strand of NW_027115445.1, from coordinate 1,626,274 downwards.
AAAGTCAGGTCTGAGTAGAAAGCCTCCAAAAATTATTTCAATTAACTTTTCATTGTCTTATAGCAACCTCTAGTATATTTCAAAATAAGTCCCTGGATGAAAATAATTGTTGTGGATAGTAAAAAACCTCAAACTAAAAGTATATGGAGAGAAATTTTGATGAAATCCGTTATTATAAACGTTATTGTACCTGCCCTTAAGATAGACATGATATTGTATCCATGGCAAGTTTAGCTATCAGTTTCAACTATTGCTAATTATTGCCCATCCCTGGTTCTAACTAAGAGATAATCTAAAAATATCCATTATTAATTTAATTTTTATTTTTAGAGATGTTTTTATTGTTGAAAACATAGACCTGGAGTTGCCCGCCACTCCGTTCACTTGTATAACAGAACTGCAACACTTATTTATAAATAGCACGAAACCTAAACTGGAATGAATACAATATTATTTATTAATGAACCATTAATAATTAAATTATCCTTAAGAATTTAGTCTTAGCTTTATATATATATAGTTTACTCAGTTTTGCTTTTATAACAATTAAACCTTTTTAGCTTTTATTTTTCTTTGTATTATCAATCCATATTTTATAAAAATCCATTATTTATGAAATTAAAATATAGTCCTATTTCATCGGAACCGTTACATTCTTCGAAACAGTTATAAAAAAAAGTATATTTTTTCCTCCCAAAAGATTGGTAAAAAGCCTCTGAATTTAAAAGAGGAATATCATCCCTGTTAAAAACACCAACAATCATCAAACGTTTTGATGAAATGTGATGATCCTCGTACAAGATACCGGACTGAGATTGAAAGCTTATGCTACTTCTTTCCATTAGAAAATTAAAATCCTCCAGCCCTCCTTTTATGTTTTTGAAGTTAATTATTTAAATGTAAAGATATATACTTTTCATAATTATATATATATACATGAATATATTTTTAAAATTATAAATACTCGTATTTTAAAAATCATTGTAAGAAAAAGAAGGCAATACAAAGGTTAATATTTTTAATACACTAAATATAGGTAGCTACACGCCTCCAAAATATTAAGCCTGAGATTAAATTCCGTCTAGGAGTAATATGCTTTTAAAACTAAAATATTTGTAAGTTTAGATGTAACATTTTATTATGGTGTTCAAATATTTTGGATTAAAATTTTATTTAAAATGTACTCAACATAATATTTAGGCTATTTTCTTAGGAATGAAACAGCATTTATTGTATCCACCTGAGCTACACCAGCTCTGAGTAATTAAACTTAATATAAACTCCTACAAACTCAAGAAACCGCAAAAAATCGCTAACATTTAAGTTTGGGAAAAGTAGAAAAATTAAAAGTATAATAACGTAAGAATTTACAAAAGAAAAATCATTTTATTACCAAATGGTTAACTAAAAAACTACTCTTTTCCTGGGCCACTTAAGGTAGACAGGCCTCACAAAAAAATAAAATAAAACGCACGGAAATTAATTAACCACATAATATTTGAGATGAACAGACACCACTGGCATATTTGCTTTATAATTTTCCATGGACTTATTTTTCTTTAATTAATTTTTTTTTTTACATTTTGCTACTACTAAATAGAAATAGAATATAATACGATTAAATAGAAAAAGTTTATTTTCTTTATATGTTCCGAATAAAGTACGTTTATAGATTATCTCATTTAAATTATGCCAAATTATATAAATAAAGAAGTGTTTAAACATATAAATTAGTAAATTTTATATTGTTGTAAATTTCTGTAAAATAACTACTCATTATTTTTCTTTTATTTATTTAACAATTAAAGCATTTCTACAAGATAAATTTAAATGCATGCATTTTAGAAAGCAAAGTTAAAAAATGAGGAAGCAATAAAGGTATATTGAATTTACATAAAATAAAAAAAAATTACCAAATATTGAGATGAAATGATAAATCAAGGAAGTGATTTTAATATATCACTCTTTCAGTATTGTGTTCAGAAGCGCGAAACGTTCGGTATAAGAACTTGAAAACAACAGTGCCAATAGTGAGTATTGTGCCAAAACACTATTTTCAAAAGTTGTTTCCTAATGTCGGTAGATTTATAAACATAGATGAAGCCAAATTTCCTTTTAAAGTCAGAAACGGTATATTCACCAGAGTTTATTAAAAACAAATAAGAGAAATTAAAACATTTAAAAATATAATGAAGTTTGAACTATTAATAACAACGCAAAATAATAAATCATTTATGAGGCCTTTATATTGCAAATCTATACATTTATTGAAAATCTCTTTAGATATTTACTTTTGAAAATTGAGAGATAGGTTAAATGATATTACATTATTACCTGAGATGGAATTTCCAAAACCTTAATAATGCACATAACCTACACGTTATATATGGATTAATTAATAGATAGATTAAATATTCCAATAATCTAATTTACTTTTTTTAGGAAAGTAATTTTTAGTATACCCATTAAATAATAAAAATAAGGAGTAAATAAATTATGGGTTCTCAAAGGTAAAAAAAAAGAAATAGAATGTTATGAACTAGTATAATTAGTAATTTAATTGAGAACATTATTATATTTTATACTATTCAAAAAAATATTTATAAATAAAATACTTTTTCAAAAAAGTATTGAAAAAAAAGATTGAAGTAGTAAATACCTATTTTGCCTAACAACCCAACACCTAATCATTTTATATAGCAAAGAAATTCAAGGTGGAACAAATTGCTACAAAGAAGGATTTTATTTGCTGGTGGTGTCATTTTGACATACGAAGAGTTTTGGAAAATCCAAGAAGCCACCATTAATTTTTTTTTTTAAGTATTGAAAAAGTTTTATATATAACTATGTCAGTCACAATTCTGTTATTTGTTTTTTTAACCAATAACACAATCTTTTTCAGCATAAAAGTTTCTATAAATTGATGCTGAGTCCATAAATTTATAAATCAAGATTTTGTTTTATGAGTTTTGAAAAAAAAAAAAATCAAGATGGCCAAAGAAAAATGCATTTGTTAAGCCTAAGATTTTTCTGAACTTTTAGTATGTCCAAAATATATGGTAAGTGCACATGTACCAGTTATTGACTGATCAACATTTGTTTTCAAATGTTATAAGTTTGGTATTAATCACTATCCTGAAAATTGGTGCCAGTTATAAGCTGAATGCTCATTTTGAAATGGTTGTTGCCGCTAAACTCTTAACATTAATAAAAAGTTCACCAGTCAATAACTGGTGCATTGAATCTACTATAATTAACCAAAAATTAATCCCTGTTTTTATGGATATTGTTTCCACCTAAAAACCTATACCTCCTTTACCTAATAGATAGATATCGATATTTAGCGATGGCATCTTTACTAGGTAAATTAAATATAAATTCGGACCTCCTCTCTCCCCACAGTCACAAGTCTAGGATCGCGCACCTTTGAAGGAGCTTCAAAAGGCGAAAAATAACGTTAATAACAGAATTATTAAAAAAAAAAAAAAAATGTTTCCAAGACTATATACACGATACATACATAGTGATACATGATCGAGATTATTATCTCTATGTTAGATAAGTCCAGACAACATAAAGAATTTGTGGTACGAGTGGTACGAGCCAATGTGGCAACATCATTCAAGTAGATGGCTGGGTGCCAGTCGGGATTTTAATTTCAAACAAACTTCTCTTTTATTTTTAAATAAACTTAACTGACAGGCGTTTACTGGATCAAGAAAACCAAATAAATAGGGCTGCAAAAGCGAATTTCTCACCTAAATTTTATGGTAATTAAAATTTTAAAAAAATAATTACAAATACATGGGCTTAACCAAGAGGGAATTTCTATCATTGATATCTTCTGTCCAAAAAGACTTCAATAATAGAAATCATTCATCAAAACTCTTTCAAAAAATGAAATAAAATCCATGACCATTTTTAAGTTTAAGAAAACCCAACTAAATATAACTTAATGCTATTAAAGAAGCCTGGAAGTAAAACTATTTTAGTCATGATGATCCAATTAGCATTTTATGAATGTTAAAGGCCAATGCTTGACATTAATTAACTAATGGTAAATATTTGGCCGCTATCCAACATAGTATTATTGAATAATGTTAGAAATTTCTTTATCAAAATTTAAAATCTTCTACAAACCTAGAAAAAATTATGAATAAACCGAAAAACTATTCAGCTCTAAAGATTCTGAATATTAAGGTAATTCGATTATATATTTATTTATCTTTAAATAGTTTAGGGATTCTGAAAAACGTTTAGATCACCGATACGATGGTATTGTCAAAATACTACAGAGGAGAAACACTTTCATCGGTTACGAGTAAATGAGGCGTTTTCGAACTAAAATTATTTCTCCAAAACATTATCGAAATGTAAGATGCCTCCTTTTGTATACCCTTGCTGTTTCATATACATTATCTGTCTTCAGAATACACTATCAGTTATAACTATTATTTTCGCACAGTTTAATCTTATTTTTATTTTTTATTGTTTATATTTTTTACTAGGGGGATATCTTCTACCCGCCTTTTGGCCCCATTTTATAAATTAACGTAAACTGTTGATTTATTTATTATAACTGTACTTCACATGTATTCATTAGTTCAGATTGTATTTTTTTTCAATATAGTGTAAGAGTGAAAAAAAAAATTCTAGTCATTTCTATAAATTTTTAAGGTTAAAAAACTTCCAAAGATGAGAATATAAACTATTTTATATTTCTCTTCATGTTGTACAACGTTTTGGGATAATTGTCCCATATTCATGCACCGTTGTAATCCTAAAAATAATAATTTATTCAATCAACAAAACGTTGTACAACAATGAAGAAAAATATAAAATAGTTTATAATCAATCATCTTTGGAAGTTATTTAACCCTTAAATATTTAAAGATATTAATATATCAACCTTCCTAAAAAGAAAATCCAAAATTTAAGTCTTTATTCCGGCATTTTAATTTGGACTTAGTGCCTCTAAATTGCACTGAATTGTTGTTCTGTCTTTATCACACAAAATGTGTTCTTCATTAGTTAAACTCAATTTTTTACTATCCATTTTTATCATTCCACCTTATATTTAAAATTAAAAATACACAGCAATCACCAAAAACTTTTATATAATGAGAGATATTTGGCGTTGAGAAAAATATTTCAATTATAACTGTCTGAAGGGAAAATGTTTTGAACATGTATCTCTCACACATGTTTGTTCCTATATGTAAAGGTTAATTACGCTATTACTAGTTTAATTTTGTTTGATTATTTCACGGAAATACAGACTATAATTAGGTAACTAACTGATAATTGCTAAGGTAAAGTTAACAACATAGATAAACAATATATATACTTGACCTAATACTGAATTTCCCATATTACCACTAGGTTATATCTCCTATATACTATTACCTCCAGGACTATTTTCTAAAGATGTTGAGAAAGCTGCCATTAATTCTTCAACGTGTCGGAATTGGAGTCCGTTGTCATAAACCGAGCTATATAGGATTCCGAATAAATTTTTGATGATATTGAGGTCAGGAGAGAGGGCGGAATGGCAAGACCCTCTATACCATTTTCCTGAGGCCAATTTTTCACAACTCTGGTGGCAGGAATGGAGTACGTTCCAGTTGCAATAAACAGTTGTACCATATCTCAATATACTTGCAAACAAGGGTGATTATTTAGTAGAAGTATTGTGACTAGTCTATGCTATTAGTTAATGAAAGTATTCTCATTAAAGATATTGCCAACTATTAAAACTCCTGAAATGCACAAAAAAAATTCACTCAGCCTCTACTGACACCAGTAGCATTAAATTGGTAGTACTACACTGGGATCTCTTATTGTTCATTTTTCAAATTTTTCCATAATGCATTGGGAAAATGATCTGGGTTCGGACTTTTTGAGGATAAATTTAAATATTAAGGGAGGTGCTAAAATATTAATTTTTATTTACATTTTACATTATCATCATCATCTCTACCATAATATATATTGAACTTTTAAAAATTCTGGATATTATTAAGGTTTCGTGTTTGACGAAGGATCATAAACCAATTAAGCTGGTACAAACCCTTCATAGTCATGTCAAAACTTTCCCACTCCCTCTCGGGTCTAGTGGGGACGAACACCTAGGGGGCGTTCTGTCACCTACGGCCAATGAGGAATTAGATTTAAAAAAAAAAGGTAACGCCTCTAAGGGAAGGTGTGAGAAAAGGGGCAGGACAACTAGACCAGGAAAAAAGGATTGAAGACAAAGACACAGAAGAGGCAGCAGAGGAAGCAGAGGGAAGAAGATCGAAGAAAGGCCAAGATGCACTTCGACGAGACGAATAGGACTTCTATGAGCGGCTATGAGATCTGGACGCCATCCCTTATAAACAAGATGACACTCACCTTACTAGACGCACCACCCAACTCAGCACTCATTCAGATATATAATAGGTAATAATCTATATTTTATGGCGAACTAATTATCTGAATCAATTCAATCATATTATAATTTATTATATCAATGTAAATAAATACTTTGTTCTCTGATATAGTTTATATACTATTATATCACCCAATATCACCCCTTATTATATTATATAATTAATGGTAACAATATTATTTTAATACAAAGGTATTCAATTGGTAACTGGTAAACACACAACAAGCATTTGGAGAAAAATCCAATTATAATAATAGTTTTGCAGGACTCAATATAAATTAATTAATTAACTTATTTTAGGATAATTGTTTTTAGCGATTATTCCGGACTAAATCTCTAGACATTAAATAGCAACCATTTATTACATCTTCCTAAAAGTGGTTGTAATTTTTAAAGATTGTATTTAAGGTTTTACATATTTTATCTTTTAGATACCCTTAGTGTCTATATAACCAGGTTAATTTTTTTTTTTTAAATCAGGTTCTTAAATGACAGTTTTAAGGTACCACGCAAGACATAGGGTCTCTAGAGAGGAGAACAACTATATACGGAATTCCTATTTATATTCATTTCTTGTGTTCCTATAAACATTTATTTGTTTAATTATATTTAATTTATTTTTAAATTTAATTTTTTGTACATATGAATAAATGTGTATAACCTGTGTTACTACTTATTATCCTAATGTTTTAGGTTGTAATATAGACAAAATAAAACCATTTTATCATCATTTTTGAAGCAAGTAATTCAAATAATTAACATATCCTTTAAAGTTTTACATATAGATGTTTTCATAGTTCTATTTAATATATAGAATCTTTAGAAAACTCAAAACTTTTTTTTAATCCTAAATAACAATTAGGCGTCCTAATTTTGAATAAGAGAGCTTTTCATTCAATCTTCAATATTTATCAAAAAATCCAATAAATAAGATTTTGTAAATTTACAAAAAATTTATTTTAAATTTTGAAATCTAGGCATTTTATATGTACACTTAGGTAAAAACCAAAACCATGCTAATGTTCGATTAAAATGCAAGACAAAAATTCAGAAATACTTAAATAATTCACCTCTATTATAATTATTTATAAATTTTAAAGTATATCATCAAGTGATTGACCCCAATCCTAGACCACCATTTCAGTTCAATGTAAACACAATACAATATTATTTGCACTAATGAAGTTATTCAATAAATCTGCTTAATATTGAAATTAAAATAAACATTGGGGATTTTTATTTAGACCAATCGATAACCCAGTTTCGAATCAAAAAAATGTAATGTAATAGAAATTGTAAATTATCCGAAAACATCAGTACAGTATCTTAACATGCAGAGGATGGGATTTATACTTATAAAATTATAAGCAAGTATGGCGATAAACGATATGATACTTTTTGAATTCAAGTAGACATGAGCAAACTAATATAAATGGATATTTTAAATAAATTGATGATTATGTCGGTGGTAAAAATAAATGACATCTAACGTGCAGAAATAATACAAAGACAGATACATATTCCAGCCCTCAAAGCTGAAACAAGGAGTGACATTTTTTATAAAGCTCCACTCAATCTAACAATTCTTCTCGAAGATTGTGTCAGTGAGATCGTTCGTAAGTGTGTATATTGGAAATCCAACTAAGGTCAGATTCCCCACTAAAGCTATGAGCTTCATTGACTATAACGCCGTGCACAGCCCCATTGGTTTTCAATAGACCTATAACGAGACAGAGAAACGCTGTGATTTGCTGCATTCTTACTTTTCCACAGGCCTCCAAAAGTGGGGAAAGTATGACTATGTTTACTTTAACTTTTTTTTTCTATTTCAAATTGTTACTGTAAATATGGCATGAATGTGTATATAATACCTACTGACTTCAAGTGTGGCAATTCAATTACTTCATAATAAACAATATTCTAAAAAAAAAAGTAGCAGTACGTACATCACAAGACAAACTATCAAGTAAGATCCAAACCATTTGAAAAATTCATACGGACACGGAACACATTGATTCCTTTCAAAATATACTAGAAACTTTTAAGAGAGGTAGTAAGAAAAAAAATCACCCTGGAGCAATCAGCGTAAATGAATGAACGCCAAAAGAGAACACTACATTCATATGTATCGACCCATCAATCACATCAAGCTTCAACGAACCAAGCCTTCCTTTCTCGAAATCAGAAATATTTTAGGAAACATTAATCGAGGGGGTACCTTAAAAACCATAATATCAAAGAGTCCTTCGGACATTATTTGATGAGTAAGACGTATGGAAGTGACGGGCGAAAGAGTAATTACTTGAATGAAGTAGTGAGAAACGTTCTCACGAAACAGGTAAGACGGGAAGTATATACTATAAAGGTAAAAATGGGAGAAGTATATACCTTTGAACAAATCGCGTTTAAATGCCATATTATTTTTGAAAAGAAAAACACACGAGATTCAATGTAAGCGATTTATAAACAAAGATACCATGAATTTTCTAGCAGCAGCAGCGAAAACTATACTGAAAGATAGACAAAAGTGTGGAAGGAAACGTAAAAATTATATTGCCTTTGAGATAAGTAAAACAGGAAAAAAATAAAATAAAATGCTCCATACAAGCAGTAAAAGGATAATAAATAATATGAGTCAATCTAAAAATTCTTCAACAAAAACTTACAATTCCTTTTTGTTAGTTATATTATAATAATAAAATTAAGTTATTACCCACAGAGAGAGCGTGGTTTTTATAGAGTTATAACAACCTTTTAGGGTAGGAACTACTAACATAAATAAATATTTTTATAAAAATAAACAATTTCATATCAACTTTAAGGTAGTATTTAATTAACTGGCACTGAATTTAAATATTTCAATTTATAAAATCTTGACATTGTAAATTTAATGATTGGTCTCTGTTTAGAATTGTATATCACTTTATTTTTTTACACTTAATCAAATGGAAATAGCAGGGGAAAAAAGAAAGAAATGTATAATGGAATTGAACGGTGGCGAACAATATAAGAGAGAAAGTAAAAAAAAAGATAGGAAAAGAGACAGTGTTTTTGGTATCGGAAAATAAATTGACCCCTGTCAATTCATTGAAACTCCGAGGGGAAAAAATAGCTTAGAACAAAATATTGTGACAAAACAAAAGGTGGGATCAAATGGACCTTCGAAACAAAAAATAATTTGTTCCCTCTACCGAAGAGAGATACAAGCCAGTTCTGAAAGTAATGCGTTTACCAATATCCCATATAATAACATACCACCAACACCATACTAATAACACATGTAATAAAAGATAAAATAATCGTTATTTTCTCACCTACCTACGGTCAGAATAAATATATAAAACGGTAACCTCTAAAAAATATTTTTCGAAATTTAATTAAAATTACCTATTTATGAGTGCCACAGACAGAAAATTAATTAAGAAAAACTTTACTTTCGTTTTATTCTTTTCTTAATTACCTGATTTTTTTTCTGTTAAACTGCTGATATGTTCTATATGATATCAGTTAATTGTAAAGTATGGACAAAGTTTTCAGAAAACATTATCAACAGTTTTAGGCCATATGTAAGCTTTATCATTTTTTTAAAAATCATTTTTCCTATTATTATGAAAATTAAATACATCAATTGTTATTTTTTAACATTTTCAAGTTGTATAATATTTTCTTTCTCTTTTAATAATAACAACCACTCTAGAAAGAAATATTGTTTAAAATCAGTTTCAAATGTCATGAAATTAAAACTAATTTAAAAAACCTTATTCTATTTAAGCTTTTGGTATTTTTTTTTTCAATTAAAGAAAAAATTACTTAGACTTTTTTTTTTTTATAGATAGAAAATAATTTTCAATATAATGCCATCAAATTGTTTTCAATAATCGGAATTCATTTTCAGAAACTGTTAATGTTGAACGTATCCGAAACCAATAAAAGTGAAGTTTTATTAAAAAATAAAACTACAAAATAAATTTATTTAAAAAAAAATCAAATGGAATATATTTAAAAAAATAGGCGATATAATTTTGTTTTATGTAGAGAAGTTTACTTTATATCGCTTGGCTCTGGTCAATGCGAACCTTCGTGAATTGAGATACAAGAATTATTATACAGCCAGGCAGAATAGGGCATTAAGAATGAAAAAATACTATTAAAAATTATTTTCCATGTAAAATTGTTTCATTGAAAGATCATTTAGTGGAAGGTGTTAAAGTTGTACGGGTCAGAGAGGCATTTTCGACTTCATTTTTCAGACTCTTCTAGAGTAAATAAAGGCACTGAGACCAATACTATTCGTCGTTTGTGGTCTTAATGCAACATCCAGAGGCAAATGAGCACAAAGGGATCAGTATGAAACCTGCAAAGAAGTACACCACCTTGGACAAAGTGAAACAGTTGAGTTCCAGCTACATCCTCCATCTGGATGTCATGCTGGATCGGCACCTCACCTTTTTCAATCATCTTCTGAAAAGGCTCAAGCTTGCATAGTAAATACCCACAGGCACCAACCACTTTCTAATTTCCCTCAGTTCTTTTTCTGGTTAAAGCAGCAGATTTATGAGGCATAAGACCCAAACTGCTTGCTTTATGGCACACCTTCATACGACAAATGTCTGCAGAGGAACTATAACTCCATTTTTCGACGGATATTTAAAGGAACAATGCTTCAGAGGACCATCTAGGCATAGTGTCATACATGCAGAGCTCTAGCTCCGATTTCTAGAGGGGTTTATACGCGAACGCTCATCAAAGAGATATCTGAAATCGCAATCTCATTAAAACCTGGGGGGGGGGGGTGACAAGCAACTGTCCTCTCGGTGGATTTCTGTCCCTTCCACCAGCAGAATGACCGTTCTTCACTCAATTAACAGAACGACGAACCAGGGTCACAGAAAAGACTTATGCACGTAATGACAATACCAATCTTAAAATGCCAGGCAGTGAAAGAACATTTATTGGTATGTGTATGATTATGAGTATTTTCCACAAACATGAATGTTTTTATTGTTTATATTGTATAAGAAATGAAAGAAAAAAATCGTCAATCTTATGTTTAAATTTAGAGTTTCCTGATAAGATTAATGAACTAAATGCACTAGTATAGGCATTGTATTTGGTAACTGAGCTATGACTTGTACTACCAATCATGGAATTTCACAACATAATATGTTTTAACTACGATAAATCTAATACTAGGTAATTTATATAATATATGTAATCAAAGTACCTTTAAAATATCTCATTCACTAAATGTTACTGAAATTATTAGAATATAAATATTGTTTAAAAGTGTTTTGCAGTAACAGTTGGAACTTTATATTTTGTGACTTTCGCAATTGAGACTTATTCATTAAACTTATTATGCAGAATATTCTTATCAATACACAAAAACTTGCCCATATAATAGAAAATATAAAACAATTTGAAGTTTCTTGTTAGAATATCAAAATTTGCCATCTATGTCTACGGAATCTAAATATTGATAAAATAGTGTAGGAATTATTACTACGAGTCGAGACTTCATCAATCCTTTTTAATTAGAACTCAAATAGCAGAAGGAGACAGTTTTAGGGACTGAAGATAGAAGTTTCTAGTTTGAGCCTAACTTGTTAGGCCATCAAAGAGTTTAAACGTCACGTCAGTCGCAACTGAGAGAATGTTGTCTCTAGCATAAACTTTTAGGTTTTCCTCATCGTCAACTTCTCTCCTGGCCAAAACCTATTCTTTTCATCGATGAATAGACTATACCAACCACATTAACTTATAAATTGTAATACTAGTTGTGATAATGACACGTTTAAATAAATTATAATTACTTTATTCCTAAAATATTTATAAAGCAATAGCAATTTACTCATTTAAGCAAAAGTTAAGGTAATCTAAGTGCTCTTTAAAAATTTAAATAGAGCAAAGTTTGCCAAACTCCTTATGAAGCAAGAAAGAAAATCTCATCTTCAATAACATTTGTTTTGTACCTTCAAGAATAATCAATACTTCAAAAGTGCCTTTTTTTTTAATCTATCCTAAAAATTTGTTAATTTAATATGCTTTTTATGTGTGTCTTGTGGGAGGATAGAACTTTAGAATAGTAAATAACGAAACCTTGTATGACCGAAAGTAATGAATTTTAATTAATAACCGAAAATTTAGTAAAACTCTTAACTCCTCGGCGCTACAGACTGATATGGTCTTGAGTCTTCTCAATAAGTGTTGAGGTCTCGGGCATCCTCCCATCTAAGTCAAAGCCTTCCCTTCTGGCAATGTGACCAGCCCAAAGCAGGCATCCTAACTTAAACTGTCTCATTTCACCTACATATTGATAAAGATCTTAGATCTCCCTTTTCCTCCTTCTTCAACTCTTAACGATCTGACCAAATAGACGCGGATATGCGATAAAGGATATTCACCTCTTTAGTGCTTGTGGGGTCCAAGTCTCCGTTCAATAGTTAAGAACAGGTCTGATAAGGGTCTTGTAGAGGAGACATTTCATGCGTGGGGGGGGGAGGGGATGGCCGAACTCCTTAGGTGTTTATGAAATCAAAATAACATCTGTTGGCATTCACAATACTCTGGCTTGTCTAGAGGGAATTTTTTTTCCAAAACATATTACTGATCCTATGTAGATGAAGTGATCAACATTCTCAAAATTATACAGACTTTTTTATGTTTTCATTCCCCCTTCCTCACCATTTCTGGCATACGGGGTGCGGCAGCAGTGAGGTAGTGTACTGGGCTTACACATGCCACTTCTGCTATTTATCTGCACTTTATTTATTCTCTCTTATTATACAATTTTTATTTGTGAGAAACCATTTATGGGTATATGTGGTAAAGTATATATGGGCCAACCACAACATTTTTTTTCTTTTTAACTCTGGTGCAGCTAGTGCTTACTTGCCCGCTCCATACGTCTGGTTGATGCAGGCCTCCAGGTCCACATCAGTTCGGAGGCTTTCTCCAGTTCACCAATCTAATCCAGCTCTCCTGGTCACAGTCTGAGCCAACTTGCTCTTCTTCCGCTAGCTCGCCAATGGCATGTCTTGCTGTATCAGCGAGTCTTCAGGTTGGGCATCCATATTCTTTCCGAAGCTCTGCAATGTTTCCCGGAACAAGACATATACTGTACCCTTAGTATGGGTAGAGCCGAACTGCCGTGGATGGCTCGCAGCACTGAGGATCGGTCTGAGGTTGTATACTATCATGTGCTTCAGGACCTTGCTGACGACAGAGAGGACGTATATTGGCCGATAGGCTTTTGGTGATTCCTTATCCTTCTCAAGCCACTTTTGGCGCAGCTCCTACATACATGTACTTGGTATTCTCCTGATTGACACCGTTGGAAAGTAAGCCCATCCATCACCCAGTCTAATTCCTCCTGTAAAAACGAACTCTGGAGACAAGACTGATTTCACTCGAACCACGCACTTGGCATCAATCATTTTGATCCTAAAGCTATTCTATCAATTGGTATTTGTATCATTTCAAAAACCCATAACTTGAGACCAAATAAGACCTTTATATGACATGATATGTCTCCTCTCATGTAACTAATGATGTTATCGTGTCATACTAACCTTCGCTCCTCCAAATAATTTTTTGTAATTGATTAAATGCAAGCGCCTATGGATATTTCACAAAATTATATTTATTTTTAAGACAGGAAAAGTAAATTCCGAATTTTTAAATTAAAAAACCTAAAAATATTGAAAAACTTTTAATAAAACGTTACTTCATTATAATTAAAATAACTTTCTATTGTACTCTTAAGAGCGTGATCGCTCAAAAAAATGTATTTATAATCCTACATAAAAAATGCTGAAACCGGTAGATTTAATAAATAAAACATCACTGACAGGAGAATGGGTACAAGACGAGAATGCATAATCCAATAGGTCAACTTGAAAGTCATAATGGATAATAAAGGGATGAATATGGTTCCTGTCCTTGTATGAGAGCCACCTTACCTAACTCTAAATCAGCCTAATGCAAATTTATTCCCTTCATATTTTCCTCACATCGTACATTTTTTGTATTCCACGGGTATTTTTTTCTCTCTTTTTAATCTCTGAAAGCATTAATCAAAGAGATATCATATTTTGTTTTTAATTTATATCTAGCTTTAAGTTAAAAAAATATCTCTAATCTTTTGTATTGTTGAATAATAGAAGAATAAAAAAATTTCTGTAATGCGTATCACACAACTTTCAGTTACCTTATCACACTACTTTGAGTTAAAATTAATCCTCGGTCGTTTCAGAACTCATATGTTATTACAAATAATACAGGCAATGCTTCTCTTACAAACTTTTCAAATCATTGTTCAGATAAATACTTTGACTAATATTTTTCGTAGCAGAATTTTATCCTTTTCCTTTTTGCCCGAAATTTAACAGTTCACTGACAATTACATCCTCTTTATTCTTAACAATTTATTCTTGTTATCTACAAAGAAAATATTGAAAATACTAAAAATGATTTTATTGAGCCAGTAATCTTCTCAATTTAAAGGTTCTTATGTACATTAATGTAATTAATTATTTTTTCTTAAATTTTTGCCTTTCCAGTAGTATATCACACGTCAAATATTTCTACTCGTATTTCCAAAATTGAGTTTTCCCTCTGGAAAAAGTATTTTTCCTCTTATCTCTCTAGGTTAATTATCAAATCGATTCATAGTTTTTAATAACTAAAAAAAAAGAGCTGGATAATTATTTCAAACAAACTAAATTATAGGCACTTTAGAGGAAGCAATTTTGAAAAATTTAGCATTTTAGCCCTATCGGCCTATTTCTAAGAGGTTAACGCCTACCTAATATTAAAAATCATTGCATTGTGCATTGTTATAACCAGTTTAATCAAAACTGTCTGAGCCGTTTTCAAAATAATCTAAACAAGTTTAAAATTTATTAGATAAAGTGTCACTTCATTTTGCCAGTTGATTTGATTGAAAGGCATTTTCCAGCCTTAAACATGTAATTTCAATTTTGAACAACTTTATTTGAGCTAGGCACACATATCTATAGACGGTTTTGGGAGACATTTGTACTCAGAGGATCTAAAATAAGTACTTGGTAAAAAATTCTGATTTGAATCGAAAATTTGAACTCACATTTTACTTTTTTAGACATCAAAGCATTTTTTTTTTCATTTGATCCTTTATTAAGTTTCGATGAAATTTTCACTTATACGTAAAGGTACGAGTTGGTACCTAGATAATCCTATATTGATTTTAGTATACGCATGTGTAAAAGTATTTTCCTCTTTACGCCTATATTTTAAGAGAGGTTCAGCCGAAATAGCCAAAATATTAGAGTGGGGTCAAGTTTTTTTTCTATGGGAACAACACAGAAATAATTGTCAGGACGGGGTGGAGATCAGGAAGGCACAGCTGCAGTTACGAGGTTGCTAAGTTTAACTGTTAACTCCCTTGGCCCTAAATGATTACAAGTTAATCTATCTCCAGCTTTGTAACTGTATGGCTGATAAAAACCTCTAATAGACCTCATTTTTGAAATATGTGGTAATAACGAATGCCTAGGAATTCAACCTAGGATGACGTGTAACATAAATGCCAAAATAATAATCGTAACTATCTCAAAGCCTTTTTAAATTCTAATATGAAAACGATTTTAGAACTGTAGGTAATTAATGTAAAATGTAAAAGCGCAAATTTCGAATTGAATATATTTTTTTGTTGGTTATTATTAGGATTAATTAAAGAAAATAATAAGCCATAAATCATTGAATATATAAAATTATAATAAAAGAATTAACAATATTATAGATAGCTTAAATAATTGTTGGAGAAGTTTGTTGGGGGGTGCGGTCAGCAAAGAACAACATAAATAAACAAAACCATATTTATTTATTTTATGCCGACGTTTATTTTATGCCCCCCCTCCCCCAACAAACTTCTCCAATCATTAATCTACGGTCAACTATCTACACCTCATCTTAAATAATTGTGATGATTTTTTTTTTAAAAACTATTGATTTTTTCTTCAATTATGTAAATATGTATATATTAATCGAACTGATATTTTTCTCATTCATAATGAAAATAACAAAACATCGAAATCCTTAAAAAGAGTAAGTTAAAATAGTATGAAACGAACTTTCATGAAATGAAAAAGATTTACTTAATTATGAAAGTCAATACCAGCTATCCAAATTTTACAAGAGGTTGAAACGGTCGGGGGGAACTCTTTACTTCAAAAAAGTTCTGGACAAAAAAAAGAAATTGGAAACCAACATCAAGTCAACTTTCCCTCCATCCTGAAAAATAGAGGGTGAAGGATATAAAGTTTGATACATTTCCTCTTTTCTTTCACGGAAAAAATACGGCGTTTCCTTAAATAATAAAAGAATGAATGAGAAAGAAACAAATTATTTATTAAGTAAAAAATAAAATAAAACTCAATTATTAGTTTCTAATATATCATATTTGTATTAATTGTTTGAGAGTGTTTAATTTTAATAAAAACACGCTTTCAAATAATCCCTTTACTCTCAACATTAGTTTATTTTACTTTACTTTTTTCATATAATTAACACATTATTCCTTCACACATAACACCAATATTTCTTAACATACCACATTATTGATTTGTCACATATCCTAAAGAATATTTTTCCATACATACCAATTGCCCAAGTCAACAATCTTCAAAACAATTATAAAACTAATAACGAAACAGTTTCCTATTAAAATTATATAAAATAGCTATCTACTTACAAAACTATATAATTTTAATGCATTAACACCTATCTTAAAATTTTTCTTCTTAACAAACCACACTTACTATCACTATTATCAACAACAACTACCTTCAACAGTTAAGGACTATAATCACCTAATTACAATGCTGAATTTATATTTAATCAATTTAACTATTACCTTTTTTATTCGTTACATATAAATTAACATTGTTTAAATCATGAAGCCTCCAACAGGGATAGATAAACTTCGAAACTCAATTATTGGGCAGATAATTATTAATGAAAATTTGCGATAACATCGAATGGGAATTCGGTATCCCGAATACTATACTCCTAGGTTACGAAGGTTAGCATACTTAAGAAACTCAATAACAAGGCCTTCAGCAGAATAGCAAGAAAATCAGTAATTCCAACACAAGGGTTCTCCTAGAAATTGACATGTCTAGACCTAAGTGCAGAAAAAGAAGGAGCCTTGATGGATTGGAACCCTTTCAGCAACGAAATGGGTCACAGAAATGAGATTTGAAAAAAAAAATAAAAAAAGGAAAAAAAGAGACTGTAGTAGAGGAACATGGGGTGAGAGTAGCACTGGAAATCTGAGGGAGGGATTAGGCCATCTTTACAATTCGGGCGGTAAGGGATAAAACATATTGGGATGGGGAGCTATTTCTATAACAATGCATTTTTAAAATAAAAAACATGGTTCAGTTCGCGCATCATACTTTCACCAACCAGCTCACGCAGGGTTCATATTAATCCTCTTTAAGAACAGGAATTTATATATTATTTAGTGTGGCAGTACTGTCCAGCATTAAATCTCCCAAATGAACTTTTCATTAGACAATTTAAAAAAAAAACTCCAATCTCAACGTTCTTCCGAAAAGTTCTTTTAATATTGTTTCTTGTTCCAAAACTTTAACATTTTCCATACAAAAATATAACAGTTTGATAAAATTTGGATTATTGACCATTTAATCATTATTGAATGCTAAATGGTTACAGAATCAATATTAAAAATTGTAAGAATGACTTTAGATTAAATATAATAAAATAACTAAATATTTAATAACTATGATGACAAAATCATACCCACTGCGCATGCGCCTGCTCTTTCAGCTCATGTTAGAACAGATCAATTATTTATACGTTTTTCGTCATTCTTCATTACTTTCTACGATTTTGTATGTTGCATATTATATTTTCCTAAAATCCTTGATTTTCCAATGGTATATAATTATACTATATTACTACTCTTATACCCCGAGAAATGTTTTGGTAAAGCAAAATCATCTTATTTCATTAAGTTGATTATCAAATGGTTTCATAGTTTATATTTATTTAGTTTTCGATACAACTTGTAAGAATGTGGTATGGTTAATTATTTCAAACAAACAAAATTGAATAGACTTTCGAGGAAGATATTTTAATAAACCCACCATTTAAGGCCAGTTAGATTTTTTACAATAAAGATAAAACCTCACTGATATTAAAGACCATTTATGGTACATTGATATACCAAGTTTAATCAAAATCATTATAGCCTAAACTGAAAAATATATTCTATAAGGTGGCACTAACGGTCGGTCAATTTAGTAGAAAAGTCCCTGTTACATCTTAAGCATAAACCTGTCATAAATATGTAATTTCAATTTCGAGCAACTTTTCTTTTTGGAGCTCGGCTTTAACACACACACAGAGACAGAGTGCATATTGTGATATTGGACTTTTGGCCTCTAAACGTGTATTTCCGTAAAGAACTCAAATTCAAAATTCTGAAATGATTGCTATCCCTTTCAATATACTTTATAAAAATAATAAGCTAGTTCAAAAGAAATAAGTAATAGAAATACAATGCAATCAGGAAGGTGGTTGACTCCTGGGAACATAAAGAGAAGGAAGCATACTGGAAATTGAAACCAGGCATGAAGCAATCCAAGCTCTTTATTTAAATATCCGAGGAGAAGGCAAAATTTTACCTTAACCTTCCTAGAAATGGACTGAGGATGATAACAGGGTTCCTCATGGGCCACTGCCCCTTAAAATATCATCTTAAGAAGATAAGGCTGGTGGAGGATTCCACCTGTCGTTTATGTATGGAAGACGAAGAAAAGGCACAGTACATTATGTATGAATGTGAAGCCCTTGTCTACTACTAATTTAGGAAGACTACAGTATTTGGGACAGGGCAGAATTGAGCCTGAAGACATTTCTAGAACCAACCCAAAAGAATGATTGAGCTTCGTAAGAAGTATAGGATTCATATGGGATCTCTAGTGGAAAGAAGGGTAACTCACAAAAGAACCAATTGGGTCGAAGTGAGGAAGGGATTCCCTACCCTCAGTGTAATAATAATAATAGAAAAACAAAGTTCACTACAGTAATAGTATTTCCAGTAAAAAAAGTTATCAGGTATCCATAACTGGCGTATTGTAATACTTCAGACATAACAATTTTTTTTTTTTTATCAAGAAAAAAGTAAGATTCAATCATAAAAGTTCAGAAAAATTAGAAAAATAAATGCATAACTCAAACATTCAAAATATGAAGAAGCGACATCGTTAATACTGTTTAGTCCCACACCACCTAAAGAAATATCCTTAACCATATATAAAAATAATTGACTGTATTATTTCACCCCTGGCCATCTTCTTCAAATATCTTTAAATTTATCACGGATTTGAGTAGCGTGTGTGAGTGTGAGGAGAAATGAAAGGGATAAAAACGTACACTTGATCAGATTTTGGTTTATATCTCGAAAATCACATATACAACAATAACACCTATAATATAACTAAATATAACACACAAATAGCATCTAGTTTCTGAAATATTAATGGACATATATTTCTAATCAGGATGAGTTCAGAGAAAAACTGTTAAAACACACATTTTTTTACACATCTCCCTATCAATCAAGCTCTTAGACATATTCACAGGTAATTTTCTGATATTTCTAAATAATATAAAACAACACATTATTATAATTACTACAATACCTATAAGTAATATTTTCATAATTGAGCGTCGTTCAAATCAACAATGACTTCAACATAATTAACAACTGAAGAGTAAGCTATAAAAAGGATGTAGCTCCATTCTAAGGTGATTTTGACATTCATGTACTATTTTGGATCAAAAAAGAATTTTTCCGGAAATTTAGTATCAGAAATTTGTAGCTCGATTCATTTCAACCTTATGGAATAACCGGCCAACAGACAATACTTTTAATATGCATAAACATGATTACGTTTAACCATACAAAAGTAACTAGAATAAGCGATCTATGTGTATTATTACTTTATCGCGTAGATTATGATGACAATATGTTTTTAACATTCTTAGTCTTTTCTTTTGTAATTTTTTTTTTCTGGCCAAGTCTACCATTGGAGTCCTATACTAACTAACCATGGTTGGAGGTCAAGGTTTTCATTTTGTGGGACCACCACTCAATGAAAAAAGTCTACGCCCATGCCGAATTCGAACCGTACATAGATCTCAAATTGGTAAGACTGTCTTACCACTGAGCTACGGGCGGCCATTTTTGTAATATTTTTCTTCTTCTATTTAATCCGTGGTACATTATAAAAGGACCCTCTGTTAAAATAGATAAATACAGTTAGTAAAACTAAACAATAATCGTTATTTAAAAAGTTATGGTGATTATAAGTATTGAAACTATAATGTCAATTACACCAGTTATAAAATACTTTATACAATTTTAAAAATCTATGTTACTTTATGAATAGTCGAATAATTATGTATTAAGAACGGCATGTATTCAACCGAAGATTGTCCAATTAGGAGCAATAATCTATGATATCAATCTAAGACTTCGCTTTATATAACTTATTTAAATTACACAGTAATTAACCTTAGAACGTTTTATCTTGGAAAATTTACAATAAATACTTTAGTACGTTTTTCTTAAAATATAGAGGATTATTTTCCTGTAATGAATAAATAACTAGTATCCAAGATTTCATTCTAAGCATTGACGTCATTAGTTTGAATCATTGTTTTAATTATACACAAGTAGGCTCTTAAATACCAATAAAAACAAATTTGAGTGTTTAAACTTTATCTCAATCATTTTAACGAAACTGCTTTTTCTGTAAATATTAATGTGAAGAGAATTAATTATCATCCAAAACAGTTGTTTTTCTATTTTATTTTTTTTTAAATAAGAGATTTATTGTATTGTTGTTGATTTTTTGCTTAAAGGCGTAAAACCCTCTGGTCATCAACGCCAGATTTATTGTATTGTTTTTGTATATCCATTTATATTCATTCATTTAAGCGCTATCTTGTGATATATATTTGATCTATAAGAATACCGATATACTACTTAATAATATTTTTACAAAATTGAAAACATTGCTATTATATAATATTTAAAATATAATTGCCATATTCCGGAGCACTGAAGATATAATGTAAACTATTCCACTACGCCCGAGACAGACCTCCCGCATGGCATTCAGGCTATGCGGGCTGTCTCGGCGTTGCCTATCCACATTAACAGCTCAATTCCTAAAATATTAATGTCATTATTTTTACTCTTACACGACATCGTTGTTTTTTCCAAAAAAGGATAACCATTTATTTATTTTTTTTTGCACACGAAAAAAATCAACATAATCGATAATAACGATTCCTTTTCCCTATATATACTGTCAGTCACGATTCGGAACCATATCTGTTCTAAAATCTATGCTGAAATGATACTTGAGCCCTTATTTTTTTTATTTATTTATGTGCATTTTCTGTTCATAGGTATATGGCTTCCCAGAATACATATTAACCCTCACAACGTTAACTTTGGAAAAAAATGTCCAAAAATTGTAGATGTTAAGAAGATTGGCTTGTATGACACTGTATACAAAGTTATACATTTTGTAAAACTATATTTTACAGTTATTACTACAGTAAACAATTAAACTAACAAGAAAAAAATTGTATATTAATAAAGAAAATCTATCAACGATTGTGCCATTAGACTAAATTCAAAAACTGAATTAGAATTTAATCAACATTTTCATTTTTACATTGTGAAGTAACTTTAAACATGAGGCCTTCGACTTTAACTTATATTATTTTTAATGCCAAGAACTGAATTAGAATCTTTAGAGTTAGGTAAAACTAATTTTTATAATGAAGTTTCTTTCGGTACAATTCAGTAAATTCCATAGTAAAAATAGTTAAATAAATAATATATAGGTATATTATATTTCATTGACTATTGAAATAGTTTTAAAATATTTAAATATGTATAATTTACCTATTTATCTACTCTCCTATATCAGCATAAATGCTGAAATAACAGTTGAAATAAAAACAAAATAATATTTGATATTTTATAAACTATATACGAGAAAAATGGAAAAATACATGGAATATAAAATATTATTGAGAGGAAAAGTTATAAAAAAAAATGTAATAAACTAGAAATGAAAATGGTATAATTAATACGAAAACTGAATTATTTAAAATACCAACAACATTCTTTGCCAAATAATATTTATACTATTGATTATATTAAAATGAAGTAGCCAAAAAATACGAAGCAATATTTTTATAAGAATGAATTATTATAAATATAGAACAATACTTAAATCATTAAAGCTCTTCATGATATCTTGCATATTAAGAAAATATCAACTATAATTTCGTTCATAAACAATAATTAGTAAATAACAAGGATCAGAGAATTAAAAAAAGGGTTTTTTGGGAATGATGTAACATAACAAAGAAGTTACTATGTGCTGGGTTTAACGCTTTTGTTACTAGAACACGAAGTCCTATTCTACAGAATGAGGAGGATAAAATTTAATCTGAGTGTATGACAACAAGTAAAAGTCATCCTTCAGAGGCAAGAATCGAACCCGCTTTCATTTTTGACTTGAACAAAGTTATAAATCTAGCTCCATGAAAAAAATTAAATTTTCATCTTTTCTTTTCTTTTTAATGATATTTCATTTAACTTCAGCAACACAAAATTATATCAGACCACTATTAAATTCATCAGTTATTACGATCTAGCCAAAATAAAGAAGTATATGCTGTAGAATAGAAAGTACGTGTAAAATGAAATATTTATTGATTATTAAAATAAAGTTGACGTTACCTAAAATTGGAAAATTTATATTAAAAAAACATTGGTTCAATTAAAAGAAAACATTTCAAACTCGGCTTTTAATGATTCTGAAAACAGTAAAAAACTTGTAATTTAACAAGAATTATCATTCAAATAATGTTGTAACCAAGCAAAAAATGTTTCTATAATAGACTACTATTAATTATTATACAATTGATCGATTTATTAAAAATTAGGAAACAATTTATTACTTATCTCATAAAATTAGGCATCTTGAATACTTAAGTGCATTAAAAACAAAGAAGAAAATTATACTGTTAAAACTAAGGATGTTGTTTGATACAGAGTGTAAAAAAAGTAAGTATAATATAAAATATCAACAAATTTTTAAATATATGAATAAATTAAAAGTAAAAGTAGCTTAAATTCGTTTTTGTTTCGACAGTAAAATAATAAAGGATATATATTTCAAAAAATAAGAAACAAATTAAATAAGCATTTTTGAATCTTATTAAAAAAATAAAATAAAAATTACATATATATTTATTTTCGAAAAAAGATAAGAATAACCCAATGTGATCTATCATTACTATTCATTTGATTAAAAAATAATATTAGCAAATCTATATATATTCGTTTTTTAATGACAGCGTTTAAGACTAAGTAAAAGTTTTTTTAAATTTAAATTGCGAAGGAAAAAGAGGATTTTCTTTTTAATTCATAAATAATAGTATAATAATTATTTAAGTGATTATTCAGTAAGTATTTCCAAAAATGGAATCTGAAGGATACTTTACATAAAATAAATGTATTACTTTTATTGGCGAAATAAGTATTTATTCGATCTAATACTTCCACAAAATAATTGTAGTAGAATTCAAATAATTAAATAATTTGACCACAGCATAAAATGTTCTGGAATGTACTATATTTTGAATAAGTATACAATTATTTCAAAATATCACAATTAAAACCAATGAGATATTAAATATATTCTAGCTTCTGAAAAAATCAATTAAGTTGTAACATGAGATGAGAATATTTTTTTTTATAATTATCGAATACATTTAAACTAATTGCGTTATAATTGTGAAGAAATATTTAACTATATATTAAACGTGTTAACTACATATTAAATGTTTTATTTTCTAAAATTTTCAAACATGCAAAATTTCATATCATTTATGAAACCTATGTGTGTAAAAATCATATGAAATGATTGCTGATGATGTATAATATAATTGATCGGATGGGTAGAATCACATTTTAATATTATTTCATGAACTTACATTTCAATAGGTAATCTAAATAGAAAGATAAAATGGTATTATTTGAGTGTCTTAAACTTAAGAAGGTAGTTTGAAAAATGATGAGTTTCTTAAAAAATTTTAAGAATAAAATGTATGGTCAATATTAGGTGTAAAAGCTTAATACTAATATAGGCCAATAATGTAGTCTTAGAAAATAAAAATTATATTGTGAATTTCCATCAAGAATAGTAAATAGTTTTCTTGAATAAACTTAAATTATTCGTACTCTGTTATAAATAAAGTACAGCAAAGATTTTTATTTTTTCTTAAATAATATAAAAATTGGAATTAAAAAGTGGCAAATAGTACCCACCTCAGTAGGAGGCAGAGGTGGCGGTTCGAGCCGGGCACTAACCGGACACGAGGAGGGTTTGGAGAGGACTGGACCTCAACACGCCCCCACCACCTCCGGCTTCCTCCCACCACCGACCCATAGTTCCAACTTTTTTTTATAATGTAAGTCAGTTAAAAACGTGACCAGTTGGACCATTATAGAATCCTGCAATATTTTGTCCTTCCATTCCCGAATTAAGCCATCGATTTATCGAGATGTTTGCCCGGAATTGGAACTCAAATAAATCGTCGCAGGAAACCCAACGATTCTTCTCTTCTGCTCATTCGATAACAATAAATCTTACAGCTTGAATTGAAAAATCATCTTATCGTCCACAATTTATGCAATATTATAGCCAGAACAAAGTGGTTGTAAGAGAAGAATCTTTTGAAAAAATATTTCCAATTTTCCTAACATTTTTACTGATTATAAAATTTACGTTACTAAAACATGTATTGATTGAAAATAATCACTCATTGGCTTCGATATTGCTTTACCAGACCCATCTCTTGTCAATTATAAGTAGGATTTTGCCTTTTAATGTTTTTAAAAATTTACCTGTATCTACAGTTGGAATAGCTCGAAGTCCATGGCCCACTCCAACAATTCCCAGAGACAAGCAGCTACAAGGATACAAGCATACAAGGGCAGTGGTCAACCGAGAACCACAACTCAATCAGACGATCGATTTATACGCTCCCAGAGATCACCATTAAACTGAACCAAGAGGTTCGTAGAAGGCTTTCATTGGCAAGAAATGCTAAAATTAGCTCGGATACGGAAGAGACCCAAGGAGCCTAATTTTTGAGCGCTGCGACCCGCTGTGGCGCCCAATTCATGGAGAATTATAGCAGAAAAAGACTAGATTATTTGCTGGCTAGTTTTGGGGAGCGGTCTGAATCTTGCAGGAAATATAATCCTTTAAAAAACTGCATGTAAAAATTAATCTAGGGAAATTAAACGAGATCTAACTTTCTGCGTTGTTTTGGCAGATTTGCAAATATTCGTGACGCCGTTACTCAATAATTTTTCGAAGTTTTCCAAAATTTTATAAGCGAAAATTGCAATAAATTAATTGCTCTTTCGTATTGATATGGTTTTGTCTGAAATTCACTGGAGGCGAGTTATGTACGTGTAAGTGGCTTTTCTAATCGTTTATTATTTTATTTATTTATTTTGTTAACAAGGGAGAAAACTTAAAAGAGATTATGAAGTTTAAAACTTGGATGTTTCATGAGAGGGTCAATACATAGAACAATCCTGAAAATCATTTCTGCTCTATCTTTTATGAGGCAACCTGTTTTTACCTTTTTTTAGTTTATTCTACTGAGATGAAATTTTAGCATACACTGTTCGTACTTAACTAGCCTGAATTAAAATTCTTTATTACAATGAGAATTTTTTCAACATATTATTTAAATTACATGCAATTAGTGGCAATGCTTATTAGTGGCAACTATGAAGAAAAGTGAATGCATGTTTTATTTATAATTGCATTTCCACAAGAGCTCACACACCGGTTTGGTAGGTGGCAGAAAGATGTATAGTTCCTAGCCGTAAATAATTCATTGATACCTCCAACTAAGTTTTCTGGTCCACTGTATTTATCTTCAATGGTTACTTACCCAACATCTGGCAGAGTAAAGCATGGGACCTGTGAGAAAAGATAAGAAGTGCTTCTTCTACATCACAAATGATCAATCTATGAATTATGAAGCCATAAAGAAATCATAGCTAGCACGGTCCTATTTTTACATTTTTCTACTTCAATTCATATTGATAATATTATAACTATATTACAATACCTAATTAAAATTAGGAGTAGAGAAATTAGCGAATAATTCATTAACCAACAAGAAAAAATGTCCTCTCGAAATATTTAATTAGGTTTTAATAATTAAGTTAGTTTCAGGTTGGACAATCTGAAATTTTCGTTTAATGAAAAGTTCAAAGTAACTTTTTCAAGGCGTATCTGAGTATTTTAAACTAGGTTTTCTCTAAGCCTAACAAACATTAGGTATTTATAATGCATATAGTGGTGATATTCTCACGGATTTAAGATCTACAGATTAAATATTGGAACTTTTCAGGACAAAATCTCAATTCATTCCTAAATACAGTGACCTCTGTAGCAGATGAAGCCTTCGACAGCCATCTGCCTGCAGTTTACCGAGACCCTATGTTCCTGAGCTAAGAAATCTAAATAGTTATATAAAATATTTCATGACAAATTTATTTCATCTATCTATGCGAGTCATTATTATAATTATCACTACTAAGCATTCAATAGATGATTTGTACACTTTTTTAGAGTTGGATCCTATACACCCAACACTAAATATAATTATTATTATTGGCACGACAGACCATAAAGTTACAAGGCCTTGCGCGATGTACTTAGGAAATACATCGCGCGTCTCATAACGAGGTTTTCATAGGGTGGGTTCGTCACTCCCACGCCTATTTTTGTGAGTGCCGCCCATTGGTTAACCGGGCCTCACAAATGCCCGAGGAGAGGTTGTGAGTGAGTATTGTATAATTATATGCATGAAAAAATCCCACATAGGGCCGGGGACTCGATCTCGTAACCTTTGGGTTGGCAGACAGGCGTGTTGCCACGTGCTACCGCCACCCTCACTATATTATTATATATCATAATCATTGAATAATGATTATTCATTACCTAGTGGCTAGTAAAAACTGAAAAAACAACTGGAAGAGAAATTCAATCATAAATGTTTTAGGACTCAATAGATTATATTCATAAAAACTCATTAATTAGTCTAAATAATTTTGAACATTATCATCAATATTATCCTATAAACAAAGTCATGAAACTAATTTTATTATTTATACAATGGCTCTAAAGCTCTCGCAATGCCTTCAAGACTATCCTCGATAGCGGCCTGTCATCTCCACCCTTAATCCCAACCGGCGCAGGTCTGCCTTCACGTCATCCAGCCACCTAAGACGTGATCTATCCTGCTGTCTTCTTCATCCGCCAATTCAGCAGCCTTCTTGTTAGTCGATCCTCTGACAACCTTTCAACTTTACCGATCCATCGGATTCTAACCATATTGATAAATATGTATCAATTTTATGGTTGACCATATAACTCAATTAACTCCCGATTTTTTCAAGAGCTTGAGTAAGATAAGGTTACAGGTTCAGTAGTCTGAAGGGCTGGACCGAACATAGTACCCAAGGTACATTATTCGGGTGAGGAGTTAGTTTAGTGGAGTTAGTGTCCGGTCTGGCATATCTGTTCACCTAATTATTGATAACTCCTTCAATAGATCATAAAAATAGATACCAAACCGCATGTGAATAACATTGGTAACAATTTTAGTAAACTTAAGGATACGATCCAAAAATTGTACACAACCAATAATATTAAGTAACTCAAATGCGCATGTGGAAACATACAGATTGTTGAATCATTATCAAACCTAAAAAAAAAAACTTGTAAACTAACACAAAAACTCCATAATATATAATAGAAACCACACCGTGCTCCGCCTTGAGTAACCATACAATAACCAATACTCAGAAATTAACATAACATCAGGATTCGGAAGAAAAATCAATAAAAAATAAAAGATATTAATTTATTAATTATTATTCATTATCCCTTATTCATTTAATAAACTTTGTTTTTTGATTCTATTAAATCAAGTAATTTATTAATGAACATTGTAGTTGTTATACATTGTTAAAACTTTTGTCTCATCCTATAACACTATTTATGATAAAAATAAATAAACCAATTTATTTTATTTTTTTAAATAATAAGACAAGCAATCAATTGACTATAAACAACCATGAAAAAAACTATAGAAAATATTATAGAATAATAGGAGGAAATCATAAATAATGAATAAGTCGAGGAATATCGTGTTTTGAATTTTGACCAAAATGCAATATAAAATAACAGAAATAAAGCGATTGTTGGAGCATAAAGGACAGGCAAAGAGATTAATTAACTGAAATATAAATGAGAGGATCGCGTTAGGTCCGGTCTTGAAGATTTGGGTTTTGATTGAGTTCGACTGAGGTGAGACTGTGGGATCCGTATTGAATCTTCGAATTCAGCTTGCCTATTATAATGGTTAAAGCGAGGTTTCTATATAGTTGATAATTATTATTAAGTGCATTAAAAATCTCTGGTCACTCCTCAACGCGAATCATACCTATCATTTCAAAACAACAAAAATGAAGTTTTGGAAATTTGAACTAATTTATAAGATTACCCATTATCATTTAGACGGTAATGACTTTTAAAGATCTTAATCGCACTAAATATAAAATATTGAATGAAATCTTAAAATTATATTATTCATGATTAGACTGATTCAGAGTTGTCAGTGAACAATTAATAAAGAACGACTATCAATATAGGACATCTGAATTTGGCTACGATCAATAGCTGACCTTAATCCACGAGTAACTTCTTAATATAATTACCGCCATCAATATTTCATTTTACACCTGACTGCGAATGGACAGCAAGTACTTTTATTTGAGTGCACTACAGCGCACGTAAACCATATACTACGTACTATATATTATATGAACTTATCGAAGCAGAACCTTACTATAAAACTATTACACCACAATTTCATTTCGACTAAAGACAGAATTAATTAAAAGGCCAACTGCTGTAATCTATGGGAATGATTGAAATATACATACAACTAAGTTTGTAAAATCAACAAAGAACAATAGGGTACACAGTATGAACAAAAAAAATATTGTAGCGAAATTTTAGTTGATAGATAACTTTTGCTGTGATATCCCCATAATATATATGTATTAATGTTATACTAGAGCATATAATGCAATGTGTGATCAAGACAACACCCTTTTTTATAAGAATTTTGAAATGAATCTCTGTAGGTTTAAGAAGAAGAAGCTACACACTTGGGATGTTTTCAATGAAATTTTGGATTGAAAATATTTTACATAATATCTGTACCGCCACAACCCATAAAAGTCAGGGGTTTAGTACTTTGTAAAGAAGTACTGTTACTAAACTAACGATTTGGTCAGAATAACGCTCGACCGCCAGATTTTTACCCAATTAAGGGAACCCAATTTAGGGGACTAGGTGGACCCTAGAAGGGCTCCAGAACGCACAGTTGACTCGCGGCTACAGTATAACAGAAAACAATTTTCTGCCCAACTGGTTTCGAACTCGGGTCCTCGGAGTTAGTAGCCACGCGCTTTACACCGTGGCTACCGCGCTTCCTTACATAATACATATATTAAAAATTATTTTATAATATAATTTAATATATTGGAGAAGTTTGTCGGGGGGTGCGGTCAGCAAAGAACAACAATAAACAAAGTTAACAACAACAAGAAAATAAATTTTAAAAAACATATTTATTTATTATGGTTTTGTTTATTTATGTTGTTCTATGCTGACCGCACCCCCCGACAAACTTCTCCAATCATTAATCTTCGGTCAACTATCTACACCTCATAATTTAATATATATTAAAAATATTTTTAAAAACCCATCTAGTTAAAACATATTTGGCAGATACCTGTGTTATGGGTACAGTATTGAGAGAATCCAGACCTGCTGTCCTTGGGAAGTGGCACAGGTAAAATATTATTTGTACTTTAGGAAAACTCGTATTTAAGAGTTTTTGAGAATATGAAAAATGAATCTGACTTTCTTTTTTAGATAAAAAATTTATTTTT
>NW_027115445.1:1579860-1595460 GCF_000696795.3 Halyomorpha halys | reverse complement strand
AATATTATATTATTTTAAATTTATTTAATACAATTTTGTTTTAATTTTTCGCACCTCAAAAAACCATTAAATACGAATTTTCGTAATAATTAAAAAAAATGCAAAAACTCCAACACAACTCTAGAGATTTTTAGATTTTGTATAGATTTGAACTCAATGAATACAATTAACTATATTTTTTAGTTGTTCTACATTCGAAAACAATTCGATTGATATATTATTACTTCACAATACCAAGGTAACTTTTATTTCGAAAATAAAAAAAAATTGCAATAACTTCAACAGGACTCCACTAATCTACACGAAACTTAGAGATTTAGGACTGTCTAAACTGCACAAAATGCTACAAACCAAATTATAGCCAGAGGGATAAAATGAATCGTTTAAGAAACTTATTTATTTGATATTTTATTTCCTCCCACATAAAGACATAAAATTTATAATATATTGAAATGGGTCAGAAAAGCAGAAATTCAACTTTCCAACAGTTGTATTGAATTAGGATAACATTCTAAAATGTTATGAACTTATTTCATGAACACGGGAGATCGGGAAAAAAAAATTTCCAAACATCAAGCTCACAAATTTCTAATTTCTATTAACTTTGTCCTCTCTTTACTGCGAATTTATCATTATTTTTTATTATGGTATATTACTGGTATATGGGATATTACTGTTCGAATACATTAAAATACCCAAAAAAATTAACAGTATTAGTTTTCTCAGTAGTAAACAGGCTGAAGGAGATGCTACGATAAAAAAAAAATATATAAACTTATTAGGGTAATAAAAAACAGAAAAATAACAAAATTTACAAGTGAATAAATAATAATTAAAACAGAATATCTAATATTACAAATTTAGTTTATGCCTAAAGTTTTCAAAAACATTACAACACATTAGAAGTATAGGTAGGCTTTTACTATTATCTTATTTTTCAAAAACTATTTTTTTTTTACAATTCTTTTTAAGATTTTATCAAATAATATATATTATTTCTGTTGGGAAAATCTCTTTTTCAGGCGAAGTACTGAACTAATTGTCAAAAAGAATGTACAATTTGAAATAGTTTTACACAGTGTGTCCCTAAAAATATAGATTATCAGTATTTGTTATTGAGCATGTTCCTTATATACCAACGAACGTTTCGTTTTGATGTCTGATCAGTCAATCTACTTTAATTAATCGCATTACATTATTGTTGTTATTTTTTAAAATCACCAATATCAAAGTTTATCATTAATAACATTCACTCGATAGTTGAACCATTTTTACTAATCAGTAACATAAAGTCAGCTGAACATAAATCCTTCCTGAGAAATCAAACAAAATTCTTATAACTTAATCTCACATTTAAAGGCAACGTTTAAAAGTTTTTGAAAATGTTTGATGATTACGTGCTGGGAATATATTTACAAGATACATGTACGCGTAATATCTAATTTAAGCTAATATTACCATGAAATAAGCTAGGCTTGTTTAATGGTAGGGAGTAGATTTTATTTATATACTTAAAGGTTACTAAATAGAAGTATTAGTATTAATAATAAAATGTCAACAATTTTAATCAAATGCTAAAACCCATATGTAAGTTTAGGAAACCGTAATCTTTTATCCGTTTGGAAAAAACGATACAAATCTATGGTTATAGCGAGATTTTTATGAATCAGCTACTTAAATTTTAAAAAATTAAACTTATTTTACATAGTTTTAAAATCATTATCAAGTATTAATCAAGAAATTCACATCGGATAAAATATCATAAATCGAATTAAAATTAGCTAACTAAAAAAACAAACAAAAAAGTAAGTGAAAATAATGTTTTTAAAGAAATAATTTCTGGCATAGATCATTTCCCTGTGTCAGTCTTGCAGTCAAGGTTTCGAGAGAAAGGGTCTTTTAGTTCTCCAGCCAACCAATAGATGGTGCATGTAGCAAAGATTAGCCAAGCGAAGCTCATGTTCCTTGATGAAACAAAATTAATTTTTTATAGAAGCTTCGAAAGATAAAAATTTAATAAATAAATCAATAAAAAGTAGGTATCAAGTGAAATTTAAAATATTCAAATTCAACGAAATCAGACAATTTCTCAGCCTCATTATGAAATTAACAATTGTTAGATAACAATTTTTTTATTAACAAACAAATATCGATTTTTATGCAACTAATTTTACATTGAAATAATTTACTAAAATGCTTCAGGAAACATATAAAACGAATAATAGATTTTTTTCGTCTATAAATCAACAGGAGAAAAGTTACCCGTCCTTGTCACGTACAGTCGAATAAGAAGTAATATTTGTGGACAGATCTAAATTACTATTGTAGGATAGGTACTCTAGCAATAAATCATTTACTATTGTAGGATAGGTACTCTAAACAAATCACCTTATAAGTTTACTATTTATCCAATGACAAATACAACCAAAATAAAATAAGATTTCAATGAAAATCCTAATTCCGACAAACCCTACAGGGGACAGAAGAAGAAAGGAAACTGTAAATGAATGATTCTCAAACAAGACAGGTGGTAAGAGATAACATCGTGAACAATGCAGAATCAAATGAATTAATGGCGTGGTGCGGGCATCGTACCAAGGGCTTGAATCTGGTGGAGGAGCCATAGTCAATCAGGTAGTGACATTTCAACACGGAAAAGGCGAATGAAATCAAAAATTTAGGTAAATTATATAAAAATAATAGCAATGCTTTATTAGTTATTTCCTTGAAAAAAAAATCTTTTATTAAATTACTTTTTTCACTTCTAGGGGGGGCAGCTTCCACCTCCTTCCCCCACTGGATACGCCCTATGCAGCACACATGTGCTTAGTAATATACTACTGTCCCAGAGTTTTCTGTAGTTTTTAAGTTAAAAAAAAAATCTAAACAACAGAAAAAGCGAAAATCATGATAACATTTTCTTTATGTGTCTGTTGTTAAATAAAATAATTGTAATAAAATAAAATTATTGTACATAAAATTCGTATTTTAGAGTTATTTAAGGTAGGAATGACGAATATAAACTTTGTTCCAGCCGAAAATACAACAGTTTAACAATATAAAAGACAATTGAAACACAACCGGGAAACTTTCAAGTTTTCCCGTTCGAATCTTATTTCATTATGATACCACAGTATAGAAAATAATCATGAATTTAACTTTAAAGAAGTTGAAATTTTAAACAAAACAGAATATCTAAGAATTAGAAAATATATAGAATCTATTTATATAACCAAAAATATTGAAACGTAGTTAATTAAAAAACTTATACAGGAAGAATTAGACAACATTACGTGGATATGATAAATAAAATAGATTTTTGAAAATATTAATAATTACGTGGATATGATAAATAAAATAGATTTTTGAAAATATTAATAATTACAAATTCGGACAAGTGAGTGGACATAAAACGAGGGAAGTGCAAAAAGGTAATTTATAAAAATAATAATTATATGGGAATGCCAATAATAACTTAAAATAAAAATATTTTTTTTAATTAAAAAAACTGTTTTAGGCAAATATTATTACAAAACATCACAAAATGAAAGATAAAAAATAAGCTGGTTAATAAATAAATTAGGACTTATAATATATTCTGTTGGGAATATATAAAAATGATTTTTAATCTTAAATGACTAAGTTCCACAAATTACTAATAAGGTAAGAAAAAAGATGAACAACTACTAAGATGTTTAGACTCAATCTTAAGAAACCTTATAGATTTGTAAAATGGGCATAAATTAATTAAATGATGTATATGTATTTAAATATTAATTGTGTCTAAATGTGTAAAAAAAAACTTATTAAAGTGTAATATCAACTTTATTGATTATACTTATATGTTAATTATTAAATGTTGATTGGAAATATTTCTACTTGTAGAACTAGATAGTGGGCAAAAAAAACCGAAACGTTGATCAGGTGTGAAAAGAAATAAAGAAGTGCAAAAAATGATGAAAATTAATCTCCTGGAAATAAATTTAATAAACCTTACGTTACATTTTATCTGATATCGTTATGCAATAAATCTTTCGTATTTATTCATCGTTTATGGTTGTTAAGAAAGTGAACTGATAATTTTTCTGACATTAATAACACTAAAGGTACTTTAGAGAATTTGATTTTTTTATTAAATTTGGCATGTAAGATTTTTTAAACTATATCAATAAGGATAAGGCCTATTTTCTATTAAAGATTATTTAATTTATCATTAATTCATTAAGTTTGTTCAAAAGTCGATAGAAGCGTTTTCGGAAACGTCGAAAATGTGTGAAAAATTTATTTAAGTGGCACTTCCGGTCGGTGGATGTTAGCGAAAAAGTTGTTCTAACGTCCCAAGCATATACAAGCATAAAATATTTATTTTCAGTTTCGTAGAACTTTTCGTTTTTGAGCTAGGCTGATTACAAACACATACATACTATTTTGCGAAACTTGGTTATTTGGACTCAAAAAGGGACCCCAAAACGTGTATTTTCGTCCAAAACTCAAATTCGAAATTTTTCAGTATCGCAATACATTCCCTTATTATATATATTCCATACACAGGTAAGTGAAATAATAAATTACAAAGTGACTCAGAAGTACATAAAATTAATAATTATATAAATATAAAATATTTATATATAAATTATATAGCAAGCAATAATAATAAAAATATAAAAATCGTCAAATATTTGCTTCTTAGTCCGTACGACTAAGGGCGACAGCTGAATTTTTATACTAAATTCTCCCTATAACTTAAATAATAAATAATTCCTAATTAATTATTAAAACTATAAATAATTCCCCATTGTCTATAAATATAAAACAGAATGTAACATTAAAAAATAAAAAACCAATAGCAAATATTTTATTTTAACCATATTTTGTTGACATTTGTAGAATTGTGAACAAGGTGACGTCACATTTTGAAGATATATCAGTGCTTTTACTAAGCGATTCCAAGGAAGTAAAATTAAAACTTTATTTAATATTTAACTAATATTTATTAATTAAACTACTATTTTATTACTATTTACAAGTTATTACTTTTTTTTTTAAGTTTTCACTTTTGACGACTTAAAAATTTATGAAATACTCTACTAAGGTTTTAATATTCAGGACCCTTTAATTTGCCGAAATTCGCTGAATTGAGAGATTTTTTTTCTTTTTCGTTCATTTTATTACTATTATTTTTCAAGCACACGACACAAAACTTCGAATGGAAATCCAAAAACACCTGGATATTGAAGAATATATAAATAACAGAGGATGACACTGACAATAAAATAGACGTTGATTTTTAGTATAAATTTACATTCTGATGAATTCACGAACGATTCAGATTCTGAATAAAGAAATTGCATAATTCATAGAACATAAAATATACACAATTGCTATATTACAGTTTACTATTCCTGCATTATTACTAAAAAATAGTATAGTCCAGTATATTACATACAATTTTATCATAGCCCTATTGTACCTATTCATTTTTCTATTATTTTTACGTTCATTTGAGTCGAACTATATAAATACTTTTTTATAATTAAATATTGGTTAATTAGAATACAGCGTCCCGAATTTTTTATAAATTTTTTCAATTACCTTTTTTCTCTCTATTGTCTTTAAATTGAATTAATTATTTGAAACCCCTCCTGTCCAGTTAACAAAAATTCAAATTGGGCCAATGAAAGGGAGAATATAGTTCAGCAATGCACTATTCATTATTTTAATCACTTTTTTTTACAATCTGAGGTTATTTACATATATTTAAAATAAAATACATTTAAATTATCTATTAAATTAAACTATTTCAAATACATTATATTTTTGTAATTTTCAAGGTATAGCAAAAGATTCCCACATGTAAAGAAAGTAAGCGACAAATTGCAATTGAAAGTCGTTATGTTGTTTATTAGAGGAAAATAACAAGCAATAAAAAAAAAATCATATTTAAGGGTGTCAATTATAGATAGGTAGCTTTATTTTCTTCTAAGTGTTCATTGAAAATTTCAATTCAATTCAATTTATTTATTGATATTTACAACTGTATAAAAAATACAACAAGTAAATTTGATCATAATGACATAATGATATGATACAGGATGTAGAGAAATTACCCAGTAGTAGAACTCTAATCATTGAAAATGAAACTAAGATTGCAATATGAAATTTTATCTTCGTGCTTCATTGTATTTCATTAAATCATCCAAATGAGCAATTATAGCATTTATCGAGCATTCATACAAAATAAAATTTTGATTGCATCAGGGTGCACTGATTTGATAAATATAGTTTATCACCTGTATAAAAAAATACATGAGAAAAATGCATTTGCATAAAAATCCAGGCAATGGTTATGAGCAATGATCTAATTTTGGTTAGTTAATTTTTTTCATAAAGCACGACGAGATTCATTTACCTCAAACTTTTTCATTGTCCTCTCTTTTTAAACATCGGCGGCACAGGTACAAACAGAAATCAAGGAATTCTCTGATGACCTATTCAACCTTAGAACTTAAGATAACACACCTTTAACCGTAAAGAAATTGATTAGGTGTTGCTTAAACATTCACGGATCCACCAACAAATGTTTACGCTGCATGCTTGACAAAGCCCCCTGAAGGCTAATAACACGGGAGAGATTTTGCGTATCCAATTGAAAACTAGCACTGCCTGATATACCAAACCTTCCTGACAGAAATACATTCGTTCTTTCCCTGACAAAAAATGAATAATGATAAACTAAAATATAATAAAAAAATATGGTGCAGTCAGCTCACAACACAACGATCACTTACGACCTTAGTAGGTGAAAATTTTAAACAATAAATTTTTATATATTTTTTTTCTTTAGAAATTCGTATTATACAAATAAGGAATATAAACTTCGATCCTACAAAAATAGAACAGTTTAACAAAAGAAGAGATTTGCCTAATTAATGAGTTTAGGCCGATAGAGGGACAATCGTTTACTCCTTCAGATAACTATCAAATTCTTTCATAGTTCATATTTATACAATTTTTATTTCTTTTAAAAATGCACAGTCAATTATTTCGAATAAACAAAATTAAAGGTTCTTAGAAGGAAGATTTTTTTAAATTCGGCATTTAAGCCCAATTAATTCATTTCAGTGATAATGTGACCTAGCGGTTAGGAATTAATCCATTTCGGTGATAATGTGACCTAGCTGTAAGGAATTAATCCATTTCAATTATAACATCATTTATTTTTACATGGATGTACCGAGTTTAATCAAAATCGTGAGAGCTGTTTTTGAGAAAATCGAAAAAAAATGGGTTAAATTGATTATATAATGTAAAACTCCCGGTTAGTCTACTTTTTGTTTTTGTGCTAGACACACAGACCATTTTGCCAGGCATGGTTATTTGGGCTTAGGGCGCCTTAAAATGTGTACAACCGTCGAAAACCTGAATTATATACGATCGAAGTATTTCCCATTTCTATATATGCCATAAGTGAAACCTGGATAATCAATTAACGCAAAAACACAAAAACTGTTTTTAACAAATTACCTTCTTAAAAGCTTTATTTTCGATCGTCTTGCACTTTAATAAACTTTTCATACACATGAACGACTGATTGAGAACGAACAAAAAGATCAAACGGTTGTTTAGGGTTTACAATCAGTGAGTAAGTGGAACACTTTTTCGGTCAGGTCCTGTTATAATACCGAAGACAACAGTTGATCTCACTAGTTCTTTCAGTAAAAAATACTTTAAAATACTTTCAGTAAAAATAGTGTACCTACTCATTAAAACACTTTAGTTTTCAGGAAATCCAGGTCTTTGATAAAACTGATGTAGTTAGAATTGCATTATCTTCAGTTAAATTCCTTTCGAACATACATTCGATCTTTATTGAATTTATTTGGAAGTGTTCATCGATATTTATTTACACGTGTAATTTCGGGTAAAAATAAATTACGAATTCTTCAATGAATGTGAGACTCGTTTATAAAACTCAATGATTCGTAACTCAATACTATACAATTCATCTCGTGAACAATTGTTTGTAGTCAAATAATTAATTTTTTACTTAAACTTTCGTCATCGTAGCAGCAAACAAAACGGCATTTCGCCGACCTAGCCGAAAAAAAAGCTGGTCTTACAGTAGAGTAACAAAAACTAAACTTTAGGGGGGAAACATCTAATCAGATAACGTGATCATGGGTGCGTCAAACCAGAAAATACTTGCGTGAAGAAGTAAGTTGTTATAGTCAGTATTACTTTTTATATATAAATCGACTTTATCAGCATTAATTTAAACACATATCAATTTTAATTTTTCGCCTTTAAAACTGTTTTTGATTAAAAATAACTAGTGGTTCTACTAAAACGTGTGTAAGTTTGTAATATGACAAATTAGCCAATTAAAAATATAAGATCGAACGAAAAGAAATTCCGTTAATTTTATTTTTATTTATATTACATTAATTTTTAATTTTAATATTCCATAATGAATTTGTCGAACTTCTAGTGAGTCCTGGAGAAATTTTTAAACAAGCGAGCGTTCTAGTCTTTAACTGTGAAAATGTTATTTACTTGAAACCACCAAGGTTAATATACTTTATAGAGGTAAGTAAATTTATTTCCATAAATAGTTATTTTTTCAAATTATTTAGCAAAATTATTGATTTAAAGTTATTTAGTGAAATTTTATTATGGAACATTTTTTTTTTTTTTAACACTTCCGAAAAGTAATTTCTCTGAAATCTCTTTTGAGTTACAAATGATCATATTTTTTTTAAGAGTTTGTAATGTTATCTTAAAAATGCCCTCCTTCCATAATAATTAATACTATTTATTTTCCTTATTTTAATATTTCTTACTTGAAAATATCACGAAGTAATTTCCCGAAGAAAAAATATCAAAATAATACCCCTTATTTATGTACTTTATGCAATTTGGGCACATTAAATTTTATCGTCACATGACATTGTCAGGTCATTGCTACATGACAACCAAACGAGTCCGTCTCAGATCATACCGGCTACTCAACGTTTTATCATCAACCATACTGATCGTATCTCACTAAGGCTCAAACTCCAAATTTATAAAAGTATTCAGGGACCTGCTGGTCTGCACTTCTACATGGTACTCCACTCTTCACCTATCTCAGAGAAGGGATACAGCGCCATCTACGACGCTTCCAGGAAACAGTGTTGCGGAAGATTGTGCGACCAACATCGCTGAAGAAGATAAAGACAGATCATCTACACGAGCTGTTCGAACTACCCACTGTGCCTGAGTTCATCCAACGCAGGCACATACAGTTTTCCGACTCTCTACAGCACCAAAGAAATCAACTGTTCAGGACCCTTACACCAGCGCCTCCTTCAGTGCGTTGACAACAAACCAGATAAAAATTCAGGATACGTAGTTAGGGAATTAGTTTTTTAGGTTTAGTTTAAATTTAAAACCAATGAGTGCCCCAGCACATTATAAAATTCAAAGAACGCTCACTACAACAAAATTACAAATCAAAAACTCCTTAAAATGTATGCCACTACAGAAGAAGGAACAGTGCAGAATCGAAATATATATTCATGCTAAAAACAATAAATTTCAGAAATAAGGGTTATGAAAAAAAAACTTTGGGCATTATTGACGTATTATTAAAAACGAAGTACCGAATACCCATGACACAAACGAACTAAGGAATAAAAATTAGGAGGTTTTAATTTTAAAAATTAATGTTAGTAACGATTACACACACAGATTTGGGCAAAAATTAACTATAGTACAAATTAGTAGCTAGTCATCAAATGTCATGGATTCTATATTTATTTATCAATGGTTCATTCATGAATATGGGTCTTATCCATAACAATTTTAGCTATTAGTATATTAGTTTCAACTATAGCTAATTTTTACCCATCTCTGTACAAACATTTGCGTATTAGAGATTGTGCATTTTCATTCGTTTTGTATGTACACTTCCTTTAAGAATACACATTGATAATTTCTATGCCATGAATCAGCATGAGACGAAATGGGCGTTGATGACCTCAGGGTTTTACCCCCCATTTACGCTCTAAAGCCAACAACAATGACAGGAGACGAAATTTAAAAAAAAAAAAATAGTAGAAATACTCATGGCTGGTTATATAAACAAAATACTCCACTGTGCATTCCTTGCTTTAGAATCGTGATCACCACAAATGTCTTGGAACAAAAAAAAAAAAAAAATGGAGGGATAATAGGCAAATAAAATTAAGGTTAAAAAAATTCATCTTAAGACATCAATGCTTTTGTTGTAATTTTTAAAATTATCAAACGGGGTCAATAAAAATTCCTAATAATAAATAAATATATTTGTTCTCTACATATTAATTTATATGGATCATTACTTTTGATAAAATTTATAACATAAAATTTGGATATTGGAATGGTTGGTACGTTCAATTGAATTTATAACTCGAGAACAAGATATTCGAAGCTGCAATACCTAACTTCAAATTATATTTCCGTGGAGTTTAAAGCCAAATAGTTGGATCTTTCTATTATTAAACATAGTCGCATATGTTATAAAATAAACAGGTATGATTTCCCTCAAATTCCTATTCATAGAATAATATTATCATATTCTATAAGAGATGGCAGAGCGCGCTGAGGACAGGTTTTAGGGAACCCGATTCGGAACGGGGATGGTTCCATTCCTGCTGGATTCAGTTAATATTTATTTTGAGGACGAGAACTAAATTAATATAGTCCTTTTGATTCTGGTAGTTTCAAATCCATCATCGGGTGTTGACCAAAAACGACTCGTAGATCCTCTTGGGTTCACATTCCCAAGTACCAATATTCTATTCGGGTATTACCAATTTTGTTTCCATATTATCAATCATAAAAATAATTAATTCAGAGGAACAAAAAATAATTTGAAAGATCAGAAAGAGATACAGACAGCTAGATTCCTTTGGCATAAATGTATATTTATAATTCTTATTAGGACTGTCAATTACAAATCATTTCAAACTAATTATTTTTTTTTAATTTAGTTTCCATCGTCAATTCTTCCTTGGTAACTAAATAACACTTCTATCAAACGTGGCACATTTACAAATTCCCCCTATCTAAATTAAATTGATGAGACTAACACATGCAACAACGAAATCTAGGAAGATGATGCATGTCAGATTATAAAAAAATGTGTATACTTAGGAAAAATGTTTCAGTCATTATAGGAAACGATTTGTGTTTATATAACTACTTTATTCAAAACTAAATTATGTTAGACTATTTAGTAAATTAATACATTTATTTATCAAACAGAAATCAATATTATGCAAAAACATTCATTTTACAGAAATATGGTAAACAAATAAAAAAAAAAGAAGTTCCCTTCAACTAAAAATATTGACATAACCATGATTCGGAATTAGCAGAAAATTTATCTATACAAAAAATACACACTTGCTTAAAATGGCAAACATATGTATAACACAAGAAGATTTCAAATGAGATCTTTGAGAAATCTCTTTCTATAAAGTAAAAAATAAAGTATAATAAATAGAAACAACTAATTCGAAGAGACAGCTTGATTCCTTCGGCATAAAGGTAATAATTGTATTTATTAGTAAGAATGTAAAATA
The DNA here is from genome assembly GCF_000696795.3 of Halyomorpha halys. Taxonomy (NCBI): domain Eukaryota; kingdom Metazoa; phylum Arthropoda; class Insecta; order Hemiptera; family Pentatomidae; genus Halyomorpha; species Halyomorpha halys. Next base: position 1,583,854 of record NW_027115445.1, on the reverse strand, counting down.
TATTTAACTTTAATTTCATTTTAATATTTCCATTTATTGTTGTTTATCATTATTTGATAATTTAATAAATTACCAATAGTGAAACTAAGACAGCCATGTATTACATATATATCGTATCTTTTGATTATTTTCAGATATTTTAGAATAAACATTACTTTTTCCTTATATTCTTCTAGAATAATAATATTGTACGAAATTTTGAGTCTTAAAATACTTGATAAAAATATTGTACAAACTAAAACTGTTGCATGAAAAAACTGAAGCAACATCGGCGTACAAAATGGTGTGTGTACTTTGTAAGGTTCTCTCAAAATCCCATAGACAGACCCTAATAGTTTATAAAACTTATAATTTAGAGTACCATCGTACACACTACACCAAAGAACAAGGGATGCGATTGCACGTCACAGTCCAAATCGGCAAAGAATGATAAAAGAAGTTTACGAATGTAGAGAAAGGAAACGAAAATAATTTAAAATTAATAATGATTTTTAATAAAGTTCTTACTAATAATTGATAGCAATAATATTTTTATTCTTTTCATAAGTATAAAAATATTATTTTATATATGATGTACCACTACAACCAACGATGAGTCAGAGGTCCTTTGTAAGGAAGAACTGTTACTAGACCAACGGTTGTGCAAGGAGTCGATTTGGTCAGAATCATGCTCGATCGCAAATTTTTCCCCAATTAAGAGTACTCAATTTATGAGGCTGGGAGGACACCGGAGGGCTCCTGAACCCAGTTGACTCACGGCTACAGAACAGAATAAATTATTATGATCATAGTGGGATTCGAACCCAGGTCCTTAAAAGTAGTAGCCCAGTACCTTACCACTGAGCCACTTCACTTCTTTTCATACATATTCTACATATTATTTAATTTTATTTATTTACTATGTTATTCTTAATATAATTAATATTACTTTCAATTAAGGAATTATATTTGTATCTAAATTATTACTATTCTATCAGCACCAAGTATAGAAAATAATGTTATTAGAAATATATATTGAAGATTTAACATTGGTGTGCATAGAAAAACATTACCATTGTTGTGGGTTGCCTTAAAAAAAAATACCAATTAATACTTATGGATTCTTTTTTCTTTATAGTAATTACTATCTTTAACAAGTAATTTAATATTATACTATACAAGGTTACTGGATGAGTATAGACCGTAGTATCCAGTATCCCGCAAAGATCCCCAGACGACGAGATAGGTCTCCCCCCTCTCGAGATAACTAGGCCGGAGTGCTAACGGTATCTGACCCACACTCCCACAGTCGAGCCGGGACCATGTGGACCTCCAGCTCTATCGCTTCTATTCTAAGGTACATATACTCGTAACTGAGTATCAATCTCTAATTTATCTTATTTATTTATTTTCTCATCATTCATTAATATTCACATATAATGTAATTTAGTGCTTATAAAAAAAAATATACATATAGGTTTCCCCCTCAATTCAACTTTCACTATATCGCTCAAAATCACTAAAGAAAATAATTTCACATCTAATTTTGAACAAAAATATTATAATATAATTTAAGCGAAAAACAATTAATAATTGCAGAGTAACAATTCGTCCTTTATTAAATTGATAACATAGATCAATGTGATAAATAAACTCTCAAATATTAAAATATCCCTCTGTAGTTTAAGCAATAGAGAATATAATGTTCATTTATAATATAATTAAGTAAAAATAAATTAAATAATAGCAAAACAAATAATATAAATACTAAAAATTGTAGAAAATTATCAATATTTAAGAAAATAAAAAACATTGAAAATTATTTTCTATTATGAAAAAACCTATTATAATCATTGTTGACAATTTAGTAATGTAATATATCTTAAAATTTTTAATGACAATAAGGTCTGAAAACAGTATTTTGAAAATATTTTATGTATCACTAGTGCATAAAATTCAAAAATTAACTATAATATTTTTAAAACTATAAAATTATTACTTTGTACAATAATGTTTACCTATCTCGATTATACAATTAAATTCAACCATACAAATATTTAAATTAAAGGTTTTTGCACTATTTTTAAATATTCTTCAGAGTAATCACCGCATTCATTAGTAACAGCGACAGCTAGACGATACTTTAATACAACCCTCTAACATATTTATAAAGTAGTTATCGGTTAATATTACTTCAGTTAGTAGAACATAGAAGTTTTTTATTTTATTTTTGTATACTTTAAAATCAACCACGAAAAGAAAAAAATGTACCATAAAATTCTATTAAATATACTAATAAACACTTTTAATCTAACCTCAGTAATACTTCTTTCAATCGTGAAAATCATAACTTATTAATAGATGTTATTAAAACCTACAATAAAATTTGAACAAACAGTATACCTGAATATCTGACTTTTACCTGTATCGATTTTTTGATTGAATAATAACCGAAATCTCAACTTCGATTTCTGACCCAATGTACGCTATAACAGTAGATTATAGAATCTCAAGTCATCTTAAGTCATTATTTTACATTTATTTTTTGGCCCTTCCTAGTCATTTCTGGCATACAAGGTCATGTCATCGAACCATTTTTGTAATAGAACAATCCTGGTAATTGCATATTTACTAACAATTTCATGAAAAATAACTATTTCGTATTCTTGTTATCAATTATTTCAGTAAACTGTAGGATTTTAATGATGAATCCTAAGCCTTTCAGTGAAACCTTTTCAGTTGATTGACAACTAACTTTGACTTCTGAATGAGATTTTTATTTTATTGTAAATACAAGTATAATATAATATTATATAGTGGATATATTATAGGTTAGGAATCAAGGTAAAAACAATCACCTCGAAAGAAGGATGATTCTCGGAACTCTACATTAACATCTGCCAATTTTTCAGTATTTAAATAATACCTAATTTATTGTGTATGTCATTGATTTTTATTTTTTTTTTATTATAAACCTTAATAAAAAAATTTAAAAAAAAAATTAACTTCCAGTTAATAACTTAATACTTTAAATTTCAAGATAAGTTGAATACAAAAAAAGAATTTAAAAAAAATAGTCCGGCTTTTGACTGTGACTACCACAGTTGTATTATTTTATTTTTTTTTATATCTGAAACCACAGTCACAGGCCAGCATGATCCTCGAAACCCATCATTACTATTCATCAGTTTTATAATTCATTATTTTAGACTAATAATGTTTTAAATAATTAATTGAAATGAAAACCATTGTGTAATAATTTGCAGCATTTTTTCACTTTACTTATTATAAATGTCAACACTATTTCCAAACGTTGAATTTATGTTTTTATTAAATCATACATAAAACTAATAATATAATATAATAATAATAAAATATAGAAAACTACAACATAAAACTAAGAACTCAATTGAACATAAAATGTACAATTAGATCCTTCATAATATTCTGTCAATAAATTTACTTTGACCAACACAATTTGTCATAAATAATTAATTTTAATTCAGCTATAAATAAAAATAAGTTACAGTGGACAAGAAAACTGAGAAAAAATAAAGGAACAATTAAAACTAAATTTCTTAGTTTTTAATACAAAATTGATTACATATGAACAATAAATTAATCTGTAATATGTTTTTATTTTTTGCCGTTCATGGTTACCTCTTGCTATCTATTTCTTAAAAGGAACATTAAAACCTAAATTTGTAAGTTGTTAATACAAAATTGATTACACATAAACAATAAATTAATCAGTAATATGTTCTTATTTTTTGCCGATTTATTTTAGAAATTAAAAAAAAAAAAAATTGTAGATTCTAATATTTTACGTTGTCTTTTTTTTACAAAGTCATGTATGACTGAGCTATTCATCTATCTAAATAAACAAAATTATTATTTTAGTGAAAATACTTAATTTTCCTATTTGAAAACAGATATTCATAAATGATTTATTTCGTTTCGTAGTAGTCTAACATCTTTAGGATGCCGTATATAATTAATTTTTATTTTTCTTATT